>NW_004524620.1:11831349-11838731 GCF_000260255.1 Octodon degus | reverse complement strand
CTGGGGCACCAGGCTGCAGGTGGAGGCTCAGAGGAGACCCAGGGCTGCAGACTCCCAGTGAAAAGCTCAGGGGCCCACGGCCACAGCTGGTGGGGAGGAGTGGCTTGGCAACAGGCAGCAAAGAACAAAGGGCCACACGTGGACAGAGTGTCTCAAGATGTGGCACACACGTGGCACTGGGAATCCAACTGACATGAAAGAATTCAATTCAAAATGGGCTCTATGTAGAACTGTGACTGAGCTTTCAGGAAGTGCCGGAAGAAGTGGGCATCTGAAGAAAAGGGAAGTGTGAAGAAAATCTAGTTCAGCTACAGAATGATAAATCATAGCAGCTAAGAACAAGGGCCTCAGGGGCAGAGGGCATGGGCTCCGCTGTCTGTCTGCCAAAGTCTAGATGCTGCTTCCTAGCTGTGTGGTCTTGGGACAGATCCCGGCCCTTGCCGAGCTTCACCTTCCCCATCTCTACAAAAAGGCTAGTAATGCCTGCTCTGTAGTATGGTTTTAAAGTGTGAATAAGATAATAAAGCACAGCGGGGTTTGGTGGGGCACACCTGCAATCTTCCCATTTAGAAGGCTGAAGCAGGAGAATCATTGCAAGTTTGAGGCCAGCCAGGGCTACATATTGAGTTCAAGCCCAGCTTGAACTATATGGTGAGACCTTGTCTCAAAAAGACAGACAGAAGACTGGCCAAATAGTTCAGCGGATTAAAGTGCCTGCAAGGAGGCACAGGGGCCAGGGTTCAATCCCCAGACCAGCCGTGCCGACCGCGGGGCACACTGAGACGGCAATTGACACTGGATATGGTGACGCGCACCTATAATCCCAGCTCTTGGGAGGTTCTAAATAGGTGTGTCACTACAAGTAGGATCTAGTAGTGAGACCACCTGTAGACCCGTCCCTAAAATACAGAAAAAAAAAAAAAAACAGACAGGTAGGCAGGCAGACAGAAGCAATGCTTTCTCCTGAGGGTGCTCGTTGGAAGTCCAGTGATGCCAGGAGCTGCCACGTCAGGGCCTGGCCCTCGGCGGAGCTCACCAAGGGAGGTGCGGTCATTATTTGTAGCTCAGCAAATGAGAAACCCCAAGGCTAAGGAGCACGAGTTCGAGGAGCTCCAGTGAGGAACAGACTGAAAATATTCTTTACACTGTTTTAAGCTGCAAGGAAAATGCGCTTTGATGAGGAAGCTCCCTTTTGGACATTTGTTCCTGCCTGCTTCGCTGCCTCTGCAGAACGCCCCCCAAAGAACACACAGGCATGGCACCGTCCTGGTGAGCGGCCTCTGCAGGGCGCCCCCCAAAGAACACACAGGCATGGCACCGTCCTGGTGAGCGGCCTCTGCAGGGCGCCCCCCAAAGAACACACAGGCATGGCACCGTCCTGGTGAGCGGCCTCTGCAGGGCGCCCCCCAAAGAACACACAGGCATGGCACCGTCCTGGTGAGCGGCCTCTGCAGAACGCCCCCCAAAGAACACACAGGCATGGCACCGTCCTGGTGAGCGGCCTCTGCAGAACGCCCCCCAAAGAACACACAGGCATGGCACCGTCCTGGTGAGCGGCCTCTGCAGGGCGCCCTGCAGAGAATGCTCGGGCTCCACACATTCTGGTGAGCCGTGAGTGACTTTCTGCTTACAGCGGTCAGTGTTTCTTCCCGCTCCTCGTCTTTGGCTCTGGGGGCTGGGAGTGCAGATCCCAGCGTGTTCTCAGTGGGTGTGTGCTGGGAATATCACGGCTGGCCCTTTGCACAGAGCACCTCTCCCATACACTGCTGGACGTCCTGGTGACAGCTAAGTATGCGCCATAGAGATGTGTTAAAAATCAGGCATGCCAGGCAGGCTTGGATTTCATCTTGCTGAATCACCTTCAGTGTGGGTCCTTAGGAGCAGGGCAAGGATCCCAAGCGCAGATTAAATAGCTTTCAGGCAGAATTACAGAACAAGAGTCTGGCTGGGAAATGTTCTTATGACATGAAGGCACAGAGGAGGACCTATCGCTTGAATGCTTCAAAAGTATAGAAATCAGAAATGTTATAGCTGCCTTTAAAAAATCTTTGTGGAGAATTAAAACTCAGCTTTAACAGCTGGCTTGAATTGCAGGACAGCAACACTTCCTATCTCCATCTACATCTATGCGGGGGACAAGACTTCTACCCAAGTGACAAGAAAGTATCCAGAACTAATTTGAGTCCCCAGGCAGATTTAGAAAATTACTTTGCTTCCATGCAGGGCTGAGCTGAATCTATCTGCCTTTTGGCCCAATTTGGAAGATAATGTATTCCAAATACAAATAAACAAATTATGAAAACTGCAGGCCAGGGTGGGGAGAGCCTGACTAGGCAACGTTGCAACAGAGAATTTTTACTGCACGACAAGATCAAAGTGAGATCTGGAGTGGACAGAGGCCCTTAGAGGGCTTAGGCAGGAGAGAGACTCCCACAAGGACTCAGCCCCTCTACAAGGACACACGGTCCAGCCATGCAGCTCACAACAAGGAGGGTTGGTCTGTTTGTCCTCTAAGGGAAAGGACATTTTAAAAGGACCACAAAAACCTCTGGCCAGATTTTGTTTTATGGAGTTAAGTAATAAAATCATCAGCAAGCTTGGGCGGTAACAGACATGGAGGTGACCAATTAAACTGAAATCACACCAACTGGATGCACAGAGCAGTTAGAAAGGACTGAAGCCTTAACGCATATGTAGCTGAGATTTATGAGTCCATTTTCTTTAACCACATAGAGATAAAAATGGATTTTCCAAGGTAATTGATCAAATAATGTAACCACCAAAAACTAGACAAAATTGAAGAACACTGAAAGCAGAGAAATGGTAAGTGGAAGGTGATGACTTCATTCTTCTGTGCTGAGTTCAAAACATCATTTAAGAGGGAGCGGTGATAACAGGGGTCATGTTCAAGGGTGAGAAACGAGGGTGGATGGCAGTCAAAGCTCTGCCGCCTCAGCGCAAGCACCAGGCCTGCAGGGGCATACGAGGTGACTCAAGGAGATGATGCCATGTTTTTAAAGCCATTTTTAAAGGTTTGCAATTTTAAACTTGTTTGCATAAAATTCCAAGATAAGTGCTGGGTACAAAGAGCAGAAGTCCACTCAGGTGTGGCATCCACTGACAGCAGGATGACACGGAGACTTGGGTGCTGGGAGGGCTGCGCTAGGATGCGGGAGACTGAGACAGAGAGGTGCCTACTGAAGAGCTCAGCGGTAAGCAGAACCACCTGGGGGCCCTGCCCGACATTCTATGTCACCTTCGACCCTGACTTTCTCCAAGCTTCAGTTGCATCATCAGCAAATGGAGATAACAGTAATTACTTCATAATATTGTGGAGAATAAGGACATTTGTGCATACAGAGAGCTTCGTGTTCTGCTGGGATTATAACATTTACTAAATGACACCTGTTCTAACAAGCATTAGGCTTTTAGTACCCTGGCAGTTAAATGTAAAGTTTTTGAACTTTAGCTGCAATGTTTATTTTTCTGGTTACAAACCTGCAGACAGCTCGCAACCCTAGCTCAGACTCTGGGAGCTGGCTTGGAGGAAAGCAGCAGTAAGCAAGCAGTGAACCATACACAGGGAAAGAGAAAAGACCCTGCACTTGTGTCACAGCGAGAAACAAATCAAGGTGGGCCTGCTGAGTCAAGCCTTGACTCAATAGGAGAATTGCTGGGGCTTTACTTTTGTTTCATTACTCCTTCTATTTGGCTCTCTATAGGCATGAAATACTGTTGAATAAATACAAGTTTTCCTGAAAGTTGATGCTTATGGTGACTTTGGGAAAAAGAGGCAAGGTAAAACATGGCCAGAAAAAGAGAATGTGTTGACGGTCATCCACAGCGGATGCTGGAGATAATTTCAGCAACACTGCATAAAGACACGACCCCTACTTCCAAACACCTCAGAGTCCTCTCTAAAATTCACTTCTTTCAAGATTTCCCCAGCCAATCACCTAGTAAAATAAATATAGAAAGACAACTTTGCTGGAAAGGGACATTGATGCAGGTCTAGAGGAGTACACACTAGTCCTAGCTGGGCAACAATGTAGTTTTGTTGTGGACAAGTTATTTTATGAATGTCTTCCCCCACATGATAAAGCAGAAAACCTAGCGCTGATTTATCCCCATGGGTACTAGAAGGCTATCCTATGCTAACAGTGCAGTTCTCTCGAAAGCATAGCATGTCCTTGCAGAAGCTTAGTGTTAATCCTTAGGTGCTTGATCCATGAGCTGCAGTTCTCATGAAACCTCCCCAGGCACAGACTTAGGAGGCGAGAAGAACGCCTCAAAGTCAAGTAGACCTGCCATATGATTTGACAGTTGAAGAAGCAGACACTACAAACAAGAAAAATTCGATCAGGGAAGACGGGTGATTTGGGATCAGACCAGAA
This sequence comes from Octodon degus, assembly GCF_000260255.1. NCBI lineage: Eukaryota > Metazoa > Chordata > Mammalia > Rodentia > Octodontidae > Octodon > Octodon degus. Next base: position 11,834,337 of record NW_004524620.1, on the reverse strand, counting down.
CTAAAACCCCAACCTCCAGCGTTTCTGATCCCTCCCACATTCACGCCCAGAGATGCACACATTCTATGCTATGCAGAGTGTTCTTTTAAAGCACTTGTGGTTTTACTTGGATTCCGTAAAATTCATTCATTTAATTTTACAGTGCAGTGCTAGCCCTGACCCTGGGCATGCTGAGCATTAGACTGAGTCTGGGCATGGTGGCGCATGCCTGTAATCCCAGTGCTGGGGAGGCTGAAAACAGGAGTATCCCTATGAGTCTGAGCTGCAGAGTGAGACCCTGTACCAAGTACATTAAAAAGAAAATTGCAGTGCAACGTTTTTAGTACATTGGCACAGGTTTGAGCCACCATCCCAGTCCAGATTCAAAGCAGCTTCATCACCCCATGAAATCTTAGGCCTGACCATGGGCTGTGACTCTCTAATCCCAGCACAGCAAGCATTAGCCCACCTTTGTCTTCATAGATTAACTGTTCAGGACATTTTTTATGAACAAAATTTCATAACATATAGTCTTTCTCCCCAGTTTTATAGGAGAAAGCTGTCAGTCTTTCACCAATAAATATTATGCTACCAGATGATTTTTCACACAGTCACTTTATTGAAAGGATCATCTAATCAGGAATGAGTATCAGGTTTTTTTAATGCTTTTTTTGAGTATCTATTGATATGATCATGTATTTTTGTCCTTAAATTCATATTACTATATATATGATATCATATTGCTTTTTTAGATAAAAAGCCAACCTTATATTACTGGGAGAAATCCTCCTTTGGCACAGTGTATACTTTTTATATTTGGTTTGCTTTTTATGCTAATATTTCATTGAGAATCTTTGCATGCAGGCTAAGGAGGAAGACTGGCCTGTAGTTTTCTCAGGATGTCTTTGTCTGACTTTAGTTTTTCAGTAATAACAGCCTTGTGGAAGTTAGGAAATGTTTTCTTCTATATTTCTTGTCAGAGCTCTAAAAAAACTGACATTAATTAATGTTGATTCAAGTGGGCCCAGTATTTTCTATGAGGGAATTTTTCCACTACTAATCAAATTCTTTAATTATTATAGGACTATTCATATTTTGTGTTTCCTTCCTCAGACAGTTTCACTAATTTTTATCATTCTGTACATCTTCCTATTTCATCTAAGTTGTCTAGATTTTTACCATAAACTTGTTCACAATAGGTATGAATTTTTACTCCTTTTAGTTCTCTAATGTTGGTAGAAATATCTTCACTTTTGTTTTTACTTTCTGCTTGTTTTAGGTTGAGTTCACTTTTGTTTTGTCTTTTTCTAATTTCTGTATTTCTTTTTTTTATTTTTTAATGTATTTGGTTGTTATAGGGTCTTACTATGCAGTTCAGCTCATAGTGATCCTCCTGCTTTCAGCCCCCCCCCCCGCGCTGGGATTACAGGAATGCACCACAGTGCCCAGACTCTGGCTGGCTCAGCCGGCCATGGGGGTGGGGCTGGCATGGCATGTGGTGCCAGGGATGGAACCATGTTCCCTGTGCTTGCCTAAGCACGTGCTTAGTCTGCTGAGCTATCTCTCTGGCCCCACATTTTCTAATTTCTTAAGGTTGACACTTAACATGATTAATTTTGGTTATACAATGTGAATTTAAGACAAAGTATAAAGATGACCCGGGGCCTGCCAGATCGTGTTTCGACCCAGAGCCCAGACCCAGAGTGTGAGTAAGATGACCCGGGGCTCACTGGATTCTGATTCAACCCAGAGCCCAGGCCCAGCATGGTACCTGCAGCAGAACTCCCTGTAAAGAGGCTAGAGGCAAGACCCACCGAGCTGATTCAGGAGCAGAACATCTTGCCAGAGTGGCACAAAGGGTTCAACTCCAAGGGCTGCAACAGGAAGAAGTAGAGCACAGCAGCCCCAAGCCACGCCCACTTGGACAAGTTTAAACTTGGTAGATCTGGACCTGGTGCTAAGGTAATAACTCTATCTATGCTCTACACCAAACGTCAGAAGACAGTGCTATACAAAATGACAAAGAGAAGGAACAAAATGCAGTCTCAGGCCCCGAGTCCACCCAGAACAAATGCAGAAGACACTGGCATAGAAGAAATTGGAAATCACACACCTGAAATCTCTGAAATAATAGCGTCTGAAGTAAAGGCACAACTACAGAAAGGTATAGAAGAAATCAGATCAGAAATAATTTCTGAAGTCAAAAAAGAAATAACCATAATGAAAGAAGTACTAAGTATTTCTAAAGAAGACACTGATTAAAAAAATATATAGCAGAATATAAAAATGATGGAATCCTTGAATAAGCAATATAGGAAAGAAATAGGATGCATGAAGCAGATTCAATGTGCTATACAGGAATTTAAAGCCTCAATCACAAGCTGGCAAAATTGTTTGAAAGAAAGAGAAAATAGATTTTCAGACCTTAAAGACACCATTGCAGCTAGAAAAAAGGTAAGAAAAGATCTCTTAAAAACAACTAGGAGGCAGGAAAAAATATTTCAACATCTGCAAGATGATGCAAAGATGAACAACATAAGATTAATAGGCATCAATGAAAAAGAAGGAGTCAATACAAATGATACAAAAAGAATATGGGCAGAAGTAATAGCAGAAAACTTCGCAAATATGGGACAACAATCTGACATTCAGGTAACCGAAGCATATAGAACTCCAAATACAATCAACCCAATTAAAACCACACCCAGACATATAATGGTCAAGATCCCAGAAATTCAGCACAGGAGCAGTATACTAAAAGCCACTAAAGAAAAGAAACAGATCATGCTTAAAGGAAAACCTATCAGAATAACGGCAGATTTCTCTTCACAAACCATCAAGGCAAGGAAAGCATACAGAAAAGTACTTCAAGTCTTGCAAGGAAACAAATTCCAATCCAGACTGATATACCCTGTAAAACTCTCTTTCAAGTATAATGAAGAAGTGAAATACTTCCATGACAAAGAACTACTAAAGAATTTCATGATGACAAAGCCAAGCCTAGATGGA
>NW_004524620.1:11827397-11829995 GCF_000260255.1 Octodon degus | reverse complement strand
TATTCATTTAAGTTTGTAAATAATTATTTACAATGTGAAATATATTAATCTCATCAGATGTATTTATTTTAGAAATACTTCTCTAAAAATCACTCTGTCTATATCTTATATCTTTCACATTTCAATATTTGTCTACAATTTTTATTTTTATTTATTTATTTGTTTTTGCAGTACTGGGGATCGAACTCAGGACCCTGCACTTGCCAGGCAAGCACTTATTCTACTGAGTTATCTCCCCAGCCCCCTACAATTTTTAATATGATATGTAATTATTGATTTTCAATGAAGTTAATGAAAAAAAGACAAAGTATATTTGGGATAACTTGATTTTAAAAATCTAGTATGTGAGCTAAAATACATATATAGTTAGTACAGGGTCTACAAGGCCTACAGGGCCTACAGAGCCCATAGGGTCTCACTACACAGATCAGACTTGTAGTGATTCTTCCTGTTTTTCAGTCTCACAAGTGCTGGGATTACAGAATAACTATATAGTAACAACCAGAATATGACAAAATAAAAGCTTTTTGTCAGCATTCAGTTTTGCCTTCCCTAAGCAAAATACCACAGGGTACGATCAAATCCTAGGGTGAAGTCTGAGTATAAAAGTTATAGTAAAAGACACACTACTATTAATGCCCCCAAAAGTGCCTCCTTCACCTTACAGGACTTCACACCACTGCTCTGTCTTTGAAGCAGTTCTAGAGCTCTTCTTTCTAGAGTGTCTTTTCATGGCTCTCTTGTTGACCTAGATGAACTCAAGTGTTCATGGCAACTCCTATCAAGCAAAAACATCATTCACCTATTCACTGTATGGAGGACAGTGTGATTCCTGCGTCTTCCTCAATGTCAGAATGAAGCTAAACATTTTGTATTAATTCAGAACATCAAGCTAGCCATGACGCACAACTGCAAGACACTGTGAAAGGAGGGTTCCAGAGCTGCCTCAGAGAATGGCAGGAATGCTGGGATAAGTGTGCCTGAGGTCACAGAAAGCATTTTGAGGGGGATTGATGGCATAATCTTTTACCATAGTATATTTGTGACAATTAAACATTCCTTGCATTTTTGGGTCATATCTCCTAAGGGAAACTTAGCTACAGCGTCCGTCTACATTCTGATTTATAATTCCTCTTTTTGCTCACTTACACTGACAGATTTGTTAATCCAATTAAACAATTGTTGCTGACAGCATAACAGGATATTAATTTTGTTGTACATATGAGTGATAAATATACCATAGCTGTTGAGCCAGGGATGTAACTCAATGGTAGAACTCTTACCTATCATGCAAGGTTTCCTTCTCTGGCACCATAAAAATTAAAAGAAAAAAAAGATATAGAAGGGAAGGGAAAGAAAGGAGAATGGAGGAGAATAGAGGGGAGGAGAAGAGAATAGAAGACAAGAGGAGAGGAGAAGACAGGTGAGAAGAGGAGAGAAGTACTGCTACTGTGAGGCCCATCTTTGTTGTGGTGATGTAGGTGATGAAGGAAGTATCTTTTGGAAAGAGTAGGCTGCAAAACAATGACTTTTTCAAATCATAGAAGAGCAAAGGAAATACAGTGAAGCACACAAGAAAGGAAAGCTAAGTTCAGTTAGGCTGGTGGTCAATCCATTGCATGAATAAGTACAATGGGCTTATGTCCAGGTGTAACAGATAACACGCCTCATAAGCATTAGGGTCAGTGCCTGGAAGCCAAAGTCAGCAAGTGAGCACCATGGTCAGGATCACAGCTGATGCCAGAAGACTGGACAAGGACAAGGGGCATGGCAAAGCATTAGTAGTTAGGCCTAGCAGAGAGGCTCTTGGTGGGAAACATTTCCAGTGAGTCTGTTGAAGTCATTCTGACATTATAGACTAAAGGGAGCTTGGCATCAGCTTGCAGGCTGCTCTGCCTCTATGCTGCACATGGGGGATGGGGTCAAGGCACATACAGGCATGACCAGCCTGTGACCCACAGGCTTCTTACTCCCCTTTCTGTTATAATTTAAAACAATTTTAAAATAATAGACATATTTTTATTTATATAAATTGACTATATTATTTATTTTCTCTGTGACTCAGCATCGGGTGGGCAAGCCTGCACAAAGGAAAGGAGATGAGTCCAAATTCCTTTCCCTAATTCCAGTCCTCTCCCTCTTGTCACCTTTATCCCTTTGCTGTCCCCATACCCACCCCAATTTCTTTTCCATTCTCCTTTACTCTCTTGCTTTCTCTTCCTCTGCCCATGCCTTGCCTCTCTCATGAGTTATATCATAGAGATCAGGAACTAAGTCTAGGGCTGGAAGAAAGGTCTTTCCTCCCCTCAAGCCCTGCTTGTTACACAGCATCAATTCTTGCTGTTTAAAGACAGCACAGACACGTGAGGTGTGTTGGTGCACGCACTGGACCACTGTCCAGCTGTGCAGCTGAGAAAATGCTGAACTGGAAAACTTCAGCAGGAGCCAAGAGCCTACGGTTTCTCTGTCCTGGGCTGTGAAATGCATGAAACAAAGCTCGTGCTTTCTCTGCGCAGCCCCCAACCCAGGCTTTAAAAATATAAAAACTATGAGGGGCTGGGGAGATAGCTCAGCAGAATAAGTGCTTGCCTGGCAAGC
>NW_004524620.1:11826108-11827292 GCF_000260255.1 Octodon degus | reverse complement strand
AATTTCTTTTTTATACATTTTCTCATTGGTGGGGCTACAGAAGGCTGTGGACAAGACAGGGCTACAGACAGGGCTCTTTCCCTGCTCATTCCACCCATACAGCAGAAGGAAATATACTCAGAACTAGGTGAGACTAAGACAGGAAAAGTACTAAGGTCACAAGACGAAATACACAAATTCAACTTCAGCCAATTGATAGAAATTTATGTTCACACCATGGCACTAACAGAATGAAAAGGCGTGTCACATACTACAGGAAAACAAGTATGATAAATACACTTAACATAGTGCTTACATAGAAAATTCCCACAAATCAATAACACAAATCAACAAAAATTTAATGGAAGACTTTCCCATTTTACTAGAGGAGCTATACAAACATTTAATAGGCATATTAAAGGATTTCTAACATCATTTATTATCAGCAAGACTTCATGTCACTATTCCTGCTGAGGTAGTGCACAAATATTTAAAAGAATACAACAGCGAATTTGTGGGAACTAAAGAGCAACTCGGGCTCCCACGTATCAAGGGTGGAATCATAAAATAATACACATGGAAGTGAACTGGCTATGCCTCGGGAAGCCAAGCACATACAAATGTATATACATGCATGAGTCCCATTATGAGCAAAAAGAAAAGCCAGACACATAAGACTGTATTTGTCTGATTCCATTCATACAATTTTGAGGAAGTTATATAAAAGGCAAAACCAATGGAGGTTTCAGTTTTATAAATGACACTTAAACTAAACATTTTTTTAAATGTTATCTCAATATCTTTATTATCATCCCCCTCCAAAAAGCAAAGCTCAAAAGAAACCAGAAAGTAGTTTTAGAAACTCACTTAGCCAAGTATAAAGGAATTACACTGTGCAGTTGGCCCTCGACCTGGAATTTCCCAACTTCCCTCAAGATCTCTCTTGAAGGAGCCATAATTGCCGCGCTGGTACAAGGACTGAGGGAATTCATCCATGGACACTTATTATGTTTAAATAATCATATGTTTCATATACTTCTTTTTTAAAATTAATTTTATTGAGAAAAAATAGCAATGAGAAAGTCTCAAAATAGGTTAGTAGGACAGTTACAATAATTAATACATTGCATATTGTTGTCTTCATAATGATTATTCATAGTACAAAATACAAACATGGTATGTTCTCTGAACACTATTAGTATAAA
>NW_004524620.1:11802124-11824663 GCF_000260255.1 Octodon degus | reverse complement strand
AAAAATATTTTGAAAGAATAGAAATAAACAATTACATATTTTTACACAGAAATTTAGAAATCTAACTATATACAGCACTGTAGCAGGATAGTCCTATGACCTTCTATTCTTGTCTCTTGTTTTCATTTATTATCCTTTTTTTAAACAAACATTTACTTGTGAGACAGTATAGCAATAATTGGTATGACATTAGAAGCAGTATGCATTTAGAAGACCAGAATGACAGGCATTCCAAGCATGGACCTAGTATTATAAATTGCTATCTTCAGTGCAGTTGCTTAGTTCACAGGTATCCACATATATAGTTAGTCAGGGTGAGAATCCTACCAATTAACTTCTAGTTTCAAGAACCTGCTGAAGATTCTCATGATCATTGCCTTAACCATCTTGTGCATATAAATGTATGGTTTTGCCCCTGTCATGTTTCCTAGCATTTCTCCTTGCCCTCTCTTCATTGTTCAATCCTAAAGTTCTCACTTTCCTTTTAATTGTGTTATGCCTTTCTATTTTTATTTCTTCTTATGAGTTCTTACACTATGGAGACTTTATGATATTTACACATATGGGTCTGGTTTATTTCATTTATGAGTATATTTTCAAGTCAATAGTCATTCATGTTCAAAGACCTACAGAAAATTGCAATAGATGGCCTCTACTTCAATCTGATAAAAGCCATCTATGTCAACACAATGGCTAACATAATTCTAAGTGGGGAAAACCTGAAATCTTTTTCTCTCAGATCTGGTACAAGACAAGGATGTCCTCCATCACCACTCTTACTCAATATTCTAGAATCATTAGCTAGAGCCATAAAACAAGAGAGAGAAATAAAAGGAATAAGAATAGGTAAGAAAGAAGTTAAACTATCATTATTTGCAGATGACATGATATGTTACTTGGAAAACCCAAAAAAACTCCACCAAGAAGCTACTAGAATTGATACACAAATTCAGTAGCATAGCAGGATACAAAGTCAATCCCCAAAAGTCCATAGCATTCCTCTACACAGATAATAAACACACTGAGCGGGAAATTAGAGAAACAATACCTTTTACAGTAGCACTGCAGAAAATGAAATACTTAGGAATTAATCTTACTAAAGAAGTCAAAGATCTAGTCAATGAAATTACAGTACTCTGACAAAAGAGATAGTAGAGGATTTCAGAAAATGGAAAAATATTCCCTGCTCTTGGATAGGAAGAAACGACATTGTGAAGATGGCCATACTCCCAAAATCATTGTACAGATTTAATGTAATTCCTATCAAAATACCACCAATATACCTCACAGACTTAGAGAAATTGTTCCTAAAATTTATTTGGAACCAGAAAAGACCTAGAACAGGAAAGGCAATCCTGGGCAACAAAGACAAGGCAGGCGACATTACAATTCCTAAATTGAAATTATACTACAAAGCTACTGTGATAAAATCAGCATAGTATTGGCAAAAAAAAAAAAAACCTGAGGATTAATGGAATAGATTAGAAGATGCAACAGCCTCTACAAATACACTCAGCCACCTTATCTTTGACAAAGGGGCCAAACATGCTCACTGGAAGAAAGATAGCCTCTTTAACAAATGGTGCTAGAAAAACTGGCTCTCTACATGTCAAAAACTAAAAGTTGACTCAGGTCTATCACCATGCACTAAGCTAAAGTCAAAATGGATTAAAGATCTAAACATTAAAACAGAAACACTAAATCTCCTGGAAGAGAAAGTAGGAGGAACTCTTGAAGACATAGGGGTAGGCAAAGAGTTCATGAACAAAAATCAAATCACATGTGTAATACTTGAAAGAATTAGCAACTGGGACCTCCTCCTATTGAGAAGTTTTTTTTTCACATCAAAAGAAATTACCAACAAAGTGAAAAGACAACCCACAAATTTGGAAAATATCTTACCTAATAAGCTCTCAGACAAAGGTCTGCTCTCTAGAATTTACAAAGAACTGAAAAATATCAGAGCTGCAAAATTTAAAGACCCAATCATATAATTCTTAGAGTGAACATTAACAATTCTGACCTCCTCTCACATTGTCTTCATAAACTCTCACAGGCTGTCTCCTACACAATGACACATGTGTCTGGTGTTTGGACTCCACTGGTGTAAGTTGCTGGCATCTGGACGCCCCACTACCTACAGTGGAAGCAATTCTTCACTCTGATGCCCACAGGAGGGGCTGGACCATGAAGGTAACCTCAATGTTCATGCTAAAGAAGTAAGGCTTTGTCCTTGCAACGTGGAGTATGGGGTGGGGGGCAGAGACCAGGGCAGCTGGAGTCAACAGAACCCAGGGCAGCTGCCACTGATCTAAGAAGCCCAGGAGGAAGGGCAGGGTGGGGGCGGATGGACTTGGCATTCACACGCAGAAGGGAGGAAAGTACACTTTGGTACGGGCTCCCCAACTCATGGGTTTCAGTATGGAAGACCTGAAAAGAAATAGCACATACAAATGCACAGGAGTATTTGGGCTTCATCTCTCATTTTCCTTAGTTGATTTTTGAGGTATTTCTTCCCCTCTTTTTTTCTATTGTGCTCTGCTTTTATTTTTCTTGTTTGTTCTTTCCTATTGCTTTTACATTATTCTATTAATTTTCTTTTATATCTAAATAGGATCCTTTTTATTACTTGTCTCTCTTCCTTCTTATTTTCCTATTATTTTTCAAATTTTACTTCTTTCATTTTCCCCTGCCTCATGTCCTCTATTTTATTATTACTATTAAGCTTTATTAATCTTTAGATATTTAGTTGTCTCTGTGCTATTATTGTTGAATTCTTTTTTTTTTTTTTTTTGGCAGAACCGGGGATTGAACTCAGGCCCTTGCGCTTGCCAGGGAATATTGAATCCTTTTCCATTGTTAATGGTGATATAGTTGTTGCATTTAGTAGCTATTTACTGTGTATCACTGTTTTGTTTGCTTTGTATCTACACTACTATTGCAGATCTCTTTTTCCCTAAGTGTGGTGTAGTGCAGCTTCTATTGGTTCCTATGGTAGGTCAATATCCAGTTTCTCTTTGATCCCAACATTGTTGCTGATTTTGGGGCTATTATCAGCATGCCACTGTTGATGCTGCTGTTGTTACTAGATTCCAATATCTGGTTTATCTTTATGTCTTCAACAATATTATAGTCCACTTCTGGAGAACAGGGTGCTGGGCCAGTTATACTGTGTGGTAGACTACCAATGGGTGGTCGACTTGTTACACCCAGCTGAACTGGGTGCTGTACGTCGTGGTGCTGGGTGTGGGAGCCCCACCTTAGGGTGTTACCAGCAGCAAAGGGGCAGAACTAGAGAAGCTGTTGGGAGCTTGTAGGGAAGCTGTTTGGAAAAGCTGTTGGGAGCTGCTGGTTCTCAGGGGCTGTTCTGCTGGAGAACCTCATCATGCTGGTTTTCTTAATGAACTTGGCTGTTCTTGGAGGCTGAGCTTGGGACCTTACTGTCACTGAAAATGGTTATAGTTCACTTTGAGGGAGCTCTGGTCCTCATTTTGAGCATTGCTTCCTGGCTCTGGAGAAGAAGATTGCACATGGCTCAGTTTCCTAGAGAAGTTGGTTGTGCTGGCTTTCCTGATGGGAATGCAACTTTCTCCGTCACTGGAGGAGCTCAGGACCTCATAATGGCTGAGGATGGGAGCTCTTCCTGGCGCCAGTTCAGACCCCTCAGTCTGTTGGCACATCTCCTTCATCCTGCTGGCGCAGACTGTCTCGCTCCCACCACTGACCTTTGGCCCTTTCCAGTGCAGACCCTTGAAGCAGGATGGAATATTTTTACCTTGTTTGCTCAGTGTGTGTGTGTGTGTGTGTGTGTGTGTGTGTGTGTGTGTGTAAATCCTTTTTCATCATGGAGGGCTGATTATAGTGGAAAGCCTTTGTTGCTAGCGTGGAGATCTGCCTCAGTCTGCTTTCCAGTAATATGCTCTGATGTGACTAGCTGCTTTTCCAAACAGCTTCCCTACAGGTTCCCAACAGCTTCTCTAGTTCTGCCTCTTTGCTGTAGGCAACACCTAAGGTGGGCCTCCCACACCCAGCACCACAACATACAGCACCCAGTTCAGCTGGGTGTAACAAGTCGACCACCCATTGGCAGTCTACCACACAGTAAACTGGCCTAGCACTCTGTGAGACATTGTCATGGGCTGTAGGCCTCCAGTTGGACCTGTGAGAGACACTGTTATGGGCTCTAGTCTTTCAGCTGGACTCCTGTAGGATATTAGGGTCCAGGCCCTCAGCTGGATTATTTTGTCTTTAATGAGTGGACAGCTTTCCCATGCTCATTGTATATGATTCTTTAGGTGATTCATTCTAAAGTAATCTTATAAAATGTGCTTGTATTGTATTGTTCCCCTTCGAAAACCCCAGAACCATGACACTCTGCATCCTCCCTCCTAGGGGTAGTGAGATCCAGGGCGATGGCGGACAGCTAGTCACATCAGAGCATATTGCTGGAAGGCAGACCAAGACAGATCTCCATGCTAGCAACAAAGGCTTTCCACTATAATCTGCCCTCATTGCTGAACAAGCATTTGCACGCATGCACATACACACATACACACAGACACAGACACACACACAGACACACACACACACACACACACACACACACACACTATGAGCAAACAAGGTAAAAATATTCCTCCTGAACTCTGAGCTCTCCCAAAGCTGATCCAGGGGCACTGATGAACGACAAGAAGATGGAAATCCAAGCAGTTAAACTATGCTAAGTAACAAAAGAGGAAACAAAACTACAAATCAGTAAGTTGTGTGGCAAGTTCTAAAATAGTATAATTAAACAATTGTGGACTTAATAAATAAAATGGTCAGTGAGCTTGCAAAAGATGCTAATAATGAGCTAGCTGAGACAACAAAATGACAGAAAACATGAATTGCTAGTGTAGCAAAGAACTGCAGCGTGCACACACAAAAGCATAAAGCAGAAATCCAAGAGGTAAAACCTTCTACTGAAAGTATGGGCAGCAAAAATGGTCAAGGCAAAGTGAGACAAGACAGAGCCAGAGCCAGAGTCAATGTAGGTGGCTACATATTTAGAGATACCCTAAAAATATCAAAAGAGCATGAAAAATGGACCCAACAGCTGCTAGACAACACAAAGAAGATCAAGTGGAATGAGTGAAAAACCAGGAGACAGCAAAAGTGACATAAAAATCTGTTAACAGAACTCATAGCAGATATACTTCCAAGTATGAGGAAAGAGCACGACATCCAGATAAGTGAGATATATGGAATCCCAAATAGCCATGACCAGAAATAACTTGTCCAGGCACATCATAGTCAGAATCCCAGAATTCCAACACAAGTGCAGTCTTCTAAGGTGTTAGAGAAAAACAACACAGCGCTTACGAAACTAAAGCCATCAGAATCACAGCAAACTTCCCAACAAAGTCTGTACAAGCCAGGAGAGCCTGGAATTAGTTGCCCCCAAACATGAAACATAAAACTTCCAGCCCAAATTACTGTGCTCTGCAAAATTATCTTTCAAAATTGATAGAGAAGCAGGTCTTTCCATGACACAAAATAACATAAGAAACTTATGACCACAATCAAGCTCTCCAAAATATTCTCAGAGATATCCTATAAATAAACAATGAGGTTCAGGATGTCAGAGTGTCTAAGGAATGAACACATTAAGTAGGATGAGCAAGCAAACAAAAGGGGAAGAAAAAGGATCAGCAACAGGAAACGGCACAGTGACACGAAGAAGCCAAAGGCTTTTAGCCACAATTCTCAATGTAAATGGACCCAACCTCTCATCAAATGACACAGATTACCAGATGGGGTCCAAAGAACAAAACTGTATTCTATGTTCAAACAACACATTGAACCTACAAAGAATTCATGGCCTAAAATTTTAAGGATCTATAAGCTCTAAAACAAGCAGAAGTAGCTGTCCTACTTCCAGATAAACTGCGCTTCAAGCCCAAACTGATCAGAAGAGGTAAAGAAGGTCACCATGTATTTGCTAAGGCAACGAGGCAAGAACAAGACAGCAAGACAGCAATTCCAAATCTGCGTTCATGGGGCTCTGCTACAACTACTTGCAAAGCAGGCTCCTGAGCACAAAGGATGAGACAGAAATCAACACAGCAGCAGTAGGGGGCCTGAGCACTCCACTATCATAAATAGATCAACTAGCCAAAAAAATCAACAAATATCAGAGTTGAACCAAACCTTCTAGCAAATAGGCTTAATAGATATATAGGTAGTATTCTACCCAACAGCAACAAAGTAGACACTTTTGGCCACATGCCATGCTTTGCACAGCACAGAACACACACTAGCTGATAAAGTGCATGTAAGTAAAGGTAGAAGAATTAAAGCTATGGCATGTATGTATATTTTTTTAGTACCAGGAATTGAATTTATGACTTTTATTTGCCAGGCAGGCGCTGTGCCCCCAAGCTATATCCCCAGCCCTATGCCACGCATATTATAAACTCATAGTACAATGAAACTCAAAAGCAATGGCAAAATAAACCACAGAAGTTACGACATGCAGAAATTAAACAATATACTCTTAAATAATAGCGTGATTTCTTCTACGCTACAGCAGAAATTAGAATGTGCCTGGAATCAAATGATGAGGCGAGTGCAGCCCGCAGAACCCACGGGCCACGATGAAAGCAGCCCTAGGAGAATGTCTTGGCTGTGCTTATCTACATGAGAACAAGCATATCCTTTATTTATTACAAATAAAAATACAGCAACTTTACAGTTAGAAATCCCAGCGGCCCCACTTCAACAAGTGTTCTGAGTTGACAACACCCATAATGGACGGCAAGGTACTGTGGCTGCCGAAATGATGAACTGAGAAAAACTCATCAGCTAATTACGGGGAAGCAGAACGAAGCAAACCAGAAGTGACAGACATGCTGCCAGTGAGCCGGCCAGCAATCTCCAGAATGCCCAGGCTGTAAGAAAGACTGAATTTAAGGGAAACGAAAGAAACCTGCCAACTAACTACACCACACCATTTGAGATTAGAGATCACACTTGAAAAAAAATTTGAGCACAGTAGTGTGAAAATTGGTAAAATGTGAACAGGTCTATAGACGAATAATAGCTATATGAACATCAATTTCCTGTTTTTCATAATTGCGGTGTTATTATGCAAAAGAATGCCTTTGTGTCAAGAAACACACACAAACCGTCTTAGGCTCTCTGATGCAATATATCTTAATTGCAATTTCCAGTGATTCAGAGAAAACAAATGATAAATGAGCTTGATGAAATGTTAACATATTGTGAATCTTCATTAAGCGTACATGGGAATTTTTCACATCATTTTTTCAACCTTTATGCAAGTTTGAAATTATTCCTAAATATAAAGATTTTTTAGGATGCAGCCCATATCCCAGCAGCCAGCAGATGGCAGAGAGACAACGAAAAATTCAGTGAGAATATGAGACACTGTTTCCAGGGGGTCCTGCAGACCCAGCTGGGGGGAGTGAGGGGAACCCAGACACAGAGCACAGAAGCAGGCAGTGGGGGGCCACTCTGTCTCAGAGTTTGGGGTGAGCCCCTGTGGCCGAACAACCCCAGGTCACTGCACTGCCAACTTTATGGAGAGAAAGGAAGGAAATGTCATCCAGTCACAGTAGACTGCTGCAGCTGGGAAGCAGACCGAGGGGTCTTGCTGCCGAGGAGGAGCTCAGACAACCTAGACTCCACTCTTCCGGCTGGCGAAAGCCAGGCTGAACCCTGAACACAAAGGAAAGGAAGCATCCCCTGGTCTACAGACACCACAGTGGTGTCGGTCGGCTCAGCAGCACAAGGAGGAAAGCAGCCTTGGCCTGTAGCAGGACACGGCCACCCCCCCTGCCCGAGGAGCAGCATGCAGGAGGGGCCGGTGGTGCCGAATAGAAGAAGCTGTGGAAGGTCTGCAAGAAGCCAGCCGTAGGCTGCTCCAGGTGTAACCCTGGGCTTTCCCTACCTGAGGGCACCACAGCAACTGGAGAGTACTATAGAGACGTCACGGTGAGGAGAAGTGGACATCCAGAAAGTTGTCAGCAGATGAGCATTCCAAGCCCCACACCCAGAGCCCAAGATCAGCCCTACACCCAGCCCTAATCCTACTGGAAACCTGGCAGGGTTACATAGCACATTTCTGAGATCAGACTTAGACTACCACAGAGCTGTGGATACCAGAGGAATAAATTTTTTCTTGGTTTGTTTCATTGGTTTTCCTTTTTCTGTCTGGTTAGGGTAGTTTTTTTTTTTTTTTTTTTTTCTGTTTAAGTTTCTTACTTTCATTTTTGTTTTGTTCTATTCATCTTATTTCTCTCTTCTCTTAACTATCTCTCTTAATTTTATGATATTTTCTTGTGAGTGAACATTGTGTTTTTCTTTCTGGTTTGCTTCAATATTCTTTTGCTTTCTTTTATTCTTTGTATCCTGCACTCCTCTCCAGCCTCTCAAAACTTGGGTGATCATCTGCTGCCCTCCTGCCCTTTTTCTACTGTACTTCTATTCTTTAATCTCTCTTTTGTCCTCTAAGCCTCTTAAATCACACACACACACACACACACACACACACACACACACACAGAGGATAAAAGTACTCTACTGAGGGGACACTCATTGCATACAATTTCCTGGAATATCTTGGAGTTTGTTATGGAAGTATAAAGCTTGCTTCAAGGGTTAAAGATACCAAATTAAGAGTTGTAACAGTTTGTCAGTTGCTATTGTTATTGTTAACTGTACTACCTTAGCCAGGATTCCATGCTTGTTACAACAAGCTTTTCCTTGTATGGCAATATGGTAACAAGTTAGGGTCATAACCACCGCCATAGTCCAGTACCAAAGAACCGGGTGCCATTTGAACTAGATAGCAACATCTCATTCTTAATAAATAGGGAAGGGAGATTTTTGGGATATTCATAGACCAAGAATCACAAATACCTAGAAGACATCTCTGAGGGACAGACACTTCTAGGGAGGGCTCAATACTAGTGAGAAAGCTATCTACCATAAGAAATCTAAAAGCCTCAGCACTGAAAAAAAAATGAAATAAAATTTTTAAAAAATGACAAGATTCAGAAGAAAAATGCAACCCCAAGGTTCTAGCCCACTAAGGATAAGTCTAGAGCACAATGAGATAGAAGAAATAAGAATCCACAGATTAGAGCTTTCTGAAATGGTAGCAGCAGAAGTGGAAAAAACAAATGAATGAAGTTATAGAAAAAATAATATCTCGGGTAAAAAAAGAATTGATGATCAAAATGAAAGACATGCTCAATAAATGTAGAAACATGTATAAAAAAGAGGAGCTTAGTAAAACAATACAAATCATGAATTCCTAACATAGAAAAGAAATGGAATCCATGAAACAGATCCAAACAGACATCCAGGAGATTAAAAATTCTACTGAAAATATATGCAACAGATTGAATGAAGGCAAGGACATAAGATAGATCTAGAAGACAGAATTACACTGCCAACCACAAAAAGAAAGATATATTTAATTCAAGCAATGGACAGTGAAATATCAATCCAACAGTTGCAAGAGGAAGCATGGCAGAACTACATAAGATTGATCAGAGTCAATGAGAAAGCTGGAGCCAGCAAAAAAGCCTTAAGAAACTTTTTTACAGAGTAATGACAGAAAATTTCCCAAACATGGGTAAAGAATTTGACATACAAATAACTGAGCATATAGAACCCCAAATAGACATGACCAAAATAAATCTACACTACGGCGTATATAATCAAGATTCCAGAAATTCAGTACAAGGTTTAAATAAACAGATCATTATAAAGGAAAGCCCATCAGAATCACAGCAGGTGATGACTGATTTATTGCTGAATTCCACAAAAAAAAATAATAAGAGGAGACATATCACAGCTCCTGAAACTAATGAAATCAAAGAGCAGCAATACTCTCCAATTCATCCCTGGAAGCAGCCATCATCCTGATAACAAAAGCAGAGGAGAAGCCAACCAAGAAAGAAAGCTAGAGGCTAATCTCCCTAATGAACATAATGCAAAAGTCCTCAGTAAGATACTGGCAAACAGAAGGCAGCAAATCATAAAGAAGATTATATACCATAACCAAGTTTATTAAGACAATCAAGGATAAAATTCATATTATCATCTCAATAGAAGTAGAAAAGCTTTTGACCAAGGCCAGCATCCATTCATGATAAAAAATAACCCTACAGAAAACTGAAATAGAAGGTCTTCAATCTCAATCTGATGAAAGTCATCTATTACAATTCACCAGCCAACATCATACTAAATGGTTAAAAACTGAAAACTTCCAGTCTAAGATCAGGAACAAGACAAGGATGTCCATTATCACCACCCCTATTCAATACAGTTCAGGAAACATTAGCCAGAGTGATTAGACAAAAAAAAAAAGGAAACAAAAGAAATAAGGATAAGAAAGGAAGAAATTAAATTATAATTCTTTGTGGATGACACAATACTCTACATAGAAGACACCCAAAACTCAATGAAAAGACTTCCTAGATTTAACTATAGAAAGCCCTTCCTAGACTTCATCTCAGCCCAGGAAGTTTATATTTTAAAAGCCATGGAAAAGTTATTGAAATTTCAATAAGTTAATTCCAATATATCACTTCCAGCCCAACCCATGGTGAAAATAAATACTGTAAGGTGTATTTAGAGTTGTGTGGAAGCAAGGAGGTCCTAAGTCCAGCTAGTGAAATGATTAAACAGAACAAGCCCATGGCCAAACCTGGGTTTTATTAATTTGTGCAGAGGCAAGTGGCCTCAGGGCTGAGGCACTGTGAGACCGGCAGGAAGTACGGAGTGCTGTGAGCTGGGATAGGTAGAAAATCACCTCTACAATATGCAGAGAAGGAGCTCCAGAAAGAGCGATCTGTGTAACACAATTCAAGGTAGAATGTAATGTTTTGGGGTTGGTGTTTCAGCTCTGACGCAGTTTTTATGCCAGGGAAGTCACAGCCTCTATCTCAAGCCTCTATCCTGCCCGACAACATGGAACATGGCTCTCCCTCCTGCCCTGCTCACACGTGCTTCTTGGGAACTACAGAGTGGGACAACACTGACCTGTGGCCTTGTTTCAAAGACTAAATATTGGCACCTCTGCTAGCCCAATTTGCACTACTTAAATCAAGTTGGAGGAAAAAGGATAAGTCCTAACCAGATCTGTATATGTCAATACATGGAAATAGGACCAGGTTTGGCAAAAATGGAATTACTTGCTCCTCTTTCAAGGAAAGTCCTCCAGGTGGTCATTCATATTTAATAACCAAATTTAGTAGCATAGATGGATACAAGGTCAACATTGAAAAATCAATAGCATTCCACAACACAAACAAGAAACATACTAAGGGAGAAATTAGGGAAACAATACCTTTCACAATGGGATCAAATAAAAGAAATACCTAGGAATCAGTCTAATGAAGTAAAAGATCTATATATTGAAAATTACAGTACTCTGAAAAAGAGGATAGAATAAAATACAGGAAAATGAAAAGATATCTCTTGCTTATGGTAGGAAGAACCAACACAGTAAAAATAGTCATACTCTCAAAATTATTATACAGATTTAATACAATCCCAATCAAAATACC
The DNA here is from genome assembly GCF_000260255.1 of Octodon degus. Classification (NCBI taxonomy): domain Eukaryota; kingdom Metazoa; phylum Chordata; class Mammalia; order Rodentia; family Octodontidae; genus Octodon; species Octodon degus. Next base: position 11,813,081 of record NW_004524620.1, on the reverse strand, counting down.
ATTAGCATACCCTCCAAAACTACAAAAAACATTCCTAAAATTCATTTGGAACCACAAGAGTCCTAGAACACCAAAAATAATTCTAATCAATAAGGCCATTAGGGGTATCACAATCCCTGTATCCCTGTATCTCTGTATCTAATCCCTGTAGTTACAAAGCTACTGTGATGAAAACAGCATGATGCTGAAAAAAACCAATCAAACAGATCTGAGGTTCAGTGGACCAGTTTAGAAGATGCAGCTACAATTCCAAATACGCTCATCCTATGTTTAACAACAAGGCCAATCATTCACTGGAAGAAAGATAGTCACTCTGAAATGCCCCAACCCTTCTCCTGAATCCTGGGTCCTTGCCCCCCACTTCCTTCATCTTTGACATGTTGTCTTCAGACAACATGTGTACATCCATGTTTACTGTGGACAGTTTGTAATAGCTAAATCTTGGAAACAACCAAATGTCCATCAACCAAAGAATGGATAAACACAATGCAGCTTTTTATACAATAGAGTACTGCTCAGCCATAAAGAAGGATAAATTCAAGACATTTCTAGGTAAATGGATATACCTTGAGACCACACTCTTAAGTGAAATAAACCACACACATGTGTGAATATCACAGTGTCCCCTTGGTGTGAGAAACTGAAAAAGCAAAGGAGGACCAAAATATACAACAGACATTGTGAAATAGGGAGAAATTGTTCAAAATGAAAAGGAACTTAGGGAGGTGTGATGGGGCAAGGAAAAGGGGTAAAGAAAAAGATGTACAAGGATAATATGGAAACAAAGCTTTATAAATAAGGAAAGGAAGAGGGCTTGAAGGGTGAAAAGGGATTGGGAAAAACAGAGGACTCACAACCTATCATGTACAGGTACAAATTTCCTAGAATGAATGCGATAATTATGTGTATCTAAATTAACTAGTAATCTTAGTTTAAAAAAACAAAGATTAAATACTTAGCCAATACATTTTTTACTTCTTTTTCCAAGTTATCACTGTATTTTGTATAATTTGTACATATATATATATATATATATCCCAGTCCTATCTGTGAGGTATTAAAGAGCCCGTATTTTCACACTCATGTTAGCTGCAATGCCTAGCTGGTAAACAATTTTGTATAATTCTACTGCCCAAGTGACCTTTTTTTCTCCTTAAGTGAACAATCAACAATAGTAATTAATTTCCAAAGTGTCCTAAAGGTAACAGGTATATATGATTATGCAAAGAATCTAATATAAAGCCCTTTATATGTTCAGCAATGAATGCCGTCCTTTCTTTTTGGTTAGTCTACAATAGGTGTTAAGTAAATACTATAATTATGAAAGATTTTTAAAGATTTCAAAATAAATAAATGAATACAAAATGTCCAAGGACTTTCTACTGGAAAAATACGGGAAAGTGCACCATGCCAGAGAGATGGGAGGAAGGCTGAGGTACACAGAGATGGAATCTGCTCCTGCCCAGTATGGGTCCACAATGGTATTTTGGTCCCTCCACCTACACTTTCAACTACACTTTCCAATGTTTCCTGGTCTGTTTCACCATGTATATAGTGAGGAATTACCCAATCCACACAAGCATGCCTCATCCCTGTCCTTTCACAGCTGGGGTCACCTGTGGGTAGCCCTGAGATCGAGCCTCTGAATGTTTTAATTTGGTACAGGATCTCACTACGCTGAGATCCTCCTGTCTCATGTTTTGGTGGCCAGCATGGCGCACTCCGAGTTCCAGAGACAGCACAGCATGTAGTACCAGGGTCGAACCCAGGTCCTGACACCTGCCAGACAGGCGCTTGGACCACTGAGCTATCCCTCCAGCCCGGGGCTCTGATTCTTCTGTTGACTATGTCCTCTCCTCAGCTTCAGTTTTATCCTCACTCAAAGCAGCCAACCAAAGCGTTACTAGGCTTCCACTAACCAAAGGCACAATTTCTTCTTCTGTATTTTAATCACATTCTCTTCCTGTTCATGGTTAATCATTATCTGGGAAACAATTCTCAACTGACAGCAACCACGCAGATGTGAGAAGAACACTGCGCCGGGAGTCTACCTCCCGCGTGGCTCTGGGAGCTTAGCTAACTCACTTCTGTAATTCTTACTCACAAAATCAGGAATCCGAACCAAATCTTAATAATGGTGATGTCTCTGACCTCTAAAGATTAGTGATGATATTAAAGATGGGGTCCTTCTGAGTAGAGAAAACTTTTCCTTCCTGAAATGATGAGATCCCTGCACTTGAACCTGAAGGCCGCCTCGGTGGGAGCTCACAGCCTGGACGCCGCTTTCCCGAGAAAGGGGCCGCCCGGAAGCGGCAGCATCCCACCCCCAGCTTCTATTTACAACAATGCTAGCAGCTTTGCTGTGCCTAGCTTACGCTGTTGCTGGATGTGTAACAGTTAGTGACCTCGGCCAGTGAAAAATCAAAGGAGAAAAATCTGCAGGAAAAGAAGAAATCCCATGTCACTTTGCAATGCCCCACCACTCCTCCTGAACCCTGGGTCCCTGTCCTGCTCCCTTCCTCCTTGCCACGTGTCCTCTGTCACCGCAGCAGTGCCCCGGGAGATGCACCATGGCCGGCCTCTAGGCTCCGGCATTTGTCTCCGCCGGTCCTGCTCTGATTCAGCGGCTCCAAGTTGTCGGGCAGTCGGGAGGCCGAGCCAGCTCTGCAGGATCCAGGATCTGGGCACAGGTACTTGAGGGTCGCCCTCCAGGCGCGCCCTTGGGCGGCTCACCCGGGAAAGTCTGTGGCTCTTTTCTCTAAATCCAAACTTCTAACACATCATCTCTTCTCTCGGTAACTATTCGGGCAGCTCTCTTCCCTCTTTTCCGATTTTGTTTTGACCTGATTGTTCTTTTTCTCAAAGAAAACAAACAAAAAAGGAAGTGAGAGAGGATGTTCAGTTTCCGGGTGGGGCCAGCAAAGGCAGGACAGCAGGAGGCTTGTCCCCGGCGCAGGAGTGCAAGGAAGCCCGGAGGCGCGCGCGGGCTGCGCGGACTCGGTGCCTTTCATGACAGATTCACCGAGCAGTGTCCACCCGCTGCCAGGAGATAGCCAGAGACCAGAGGCGCAGGGCTTTCAAGGGGGTAAAGGGGCAAATACGCTTCTGGCAGGTCAGTCTTTTAAGATAAGAAAGACGTCAAACATGCAAAAACGATTTTAAAAAGTAGTGTAAGGACAGCCCATTCCATTTTGTCATGCTTGCTTTTTATATATATTGCATGCACTCCCTTATTTGCGCGCGCGTGCGTGTGTGTGTGTGTGTGTGTACTACTGAAGCACTCTGAAAGAAATTACAGACATCAGGACACTTCATTTCTACATACTTAATTTTTTATTTAAAAACAGGATATGTTCTGACTTAACAATATTAACATGATGACTCTCAGAATTCACAATTCCATAATATTCGTGACACCCCCACGTCTAGTCAGTTCTCCTTGTGGGAATAAAAACATGCTTTAGGCTTATTTTCCTCACAATAGGACCCAACATGAACCACTGCCTGGCTGACTGGAGCATTCTGCACTTACCTAGTCGGTTGTCTGCGCTGCATTTAATTTGGGTCTCGCTCTTCTGGGTCTCTCCCGTGCATTAGATCAGGGCTGGATCTTGGCTTGGTTAGATTCAGGTTCAAGGTGTCTGGTAACATCCTTCACAGGTGGCTGCGAGGTTCAGACTGCAACACAGTAGGAGGCCCACGGTGCCTGGTGTCCTACTGCGCACAACAAATTGGACCACCCGGAAAATCACAATCAGTTCCACTGCTGTGCCACATAGACCATCTTTACAATTACTGCACAAAGCAAAACTGCCACACAGGTTATGGGGGAACTAGCATTAGGACAGAATACCCAAAAGCTCTGCAAGTGACTTTTTTTAAAGAAGGACAGGCTCCGATGAACACAGTAGCACGATCTGTATAACATGCCTAAGAAAGGCATGATGGCGCAATGCACAGGGCTCCTGACCTTAAGCTTGTGGAAAGGTCAGCTTGTACCTTCGGGAAGGTGATAGAAGGAAGTCACCTAAAAAGGAAAGAATGGTCCAGCACCAGATACGACTGTGAAAAACCATGACACAGTGGCACGTGGCAGCAATGGACGTCTGGAGTTGTATACACGTGTCTTAGTTACTCTCCTGTCATTGCTGGGACAAATACCCAACACCCAAATTGAAGGAAGGAAAGGTTTATTTAGCTCACAGCTACTGGAGGTTTCAGTCCACACGCAGCTGGCTCTGAGGCAGAGTGGCACACGGCAGAGGGCAGCCTTTCATGGCAGCAGCAAAGAGCAAGAGCGCAGCAAGAGGAGCAGCAGCAGCTCAAGCAGCGGGCTTCTCTTCCCTCCTTACATTGTAATGCTAATTACTACCCCAGGGCGGTGCAGCACCCACACCCACAGTAATCAATCACAAACCCCAGAAGCCGCCCCAAGACTGCCCCAAGAAGCTTTGGGGGGACACCTAGACACAAACCCTAACAAACGTGCGTTCTGTGTGCCCTGTACAGCTGGCCTCACCTGGGCATAGTTTGGTACTTACACAGAGTGTGTTGTATACAAAAACTTATAAAAGTACACAATAAAAATGCATTATCTCTTCCTGATGGGAACTCAGCTGTCCGCATCACTGCAGAAGCTTGGGTCCTCACTGTCACTGAGGATGGCAGTGGAACTTCTCCAAGGAGCCTGGTCCTTACCTGGCGCACTGCTTCCCGACTCAGTGCAGCCCCCTCAGCCCGCTGCGCAGAGCCTTCACCCCACTGGCACAGACCTTCTAGCTTCCCCCTGACCTTGGGGCCTGCCCAGCGCAGATCTGTGGCGCAGGCCTGCATGAGGCGCCCTTGGCCCTTCGACTTCGGGAGGCCTCCTGAGGGACTCCAGGTCTCCAGCTGGAGCCAGCGCACATGTTCGTGGGATCCAGGCCTCAGCTAGAATCTCTGGTCCTTGGTGTGTGGACACATTTCCTGCATTCTTTGTCTATGATTCCTTGGGTGATTTATTATAAATAATCTTCTAAAAGATGCATTAAGCTTAAAGTGTTCCCATATACATCAAGTGCACCGGGACAAATTTGCGTTTGGAGACTAGCATCCCAGCTGACTGATTTGGCCATTGGCTTCTTTTGTTCTTTTTCTTGATCAGTCTAGCTTGAAGTTGATCAATTTGTTGTTCTTACAGAAATGAATTGTTGTTTTCATTTATTTTCTCTGTTATTTTGTTTTTATTCTCATCTCTTTTTCAGTTACTTTATGCTTAACTTGCTCATCTTCTAGCTCACTAAGATGGAGGTTTACCAAATATAGGTCACTTTTCTAAGTTTTTAGAGATATATATTTCTCTCTATTATGTCAGATACTTTTCACAAACCAAATAGTCTATGTTTTAACAGCATAGAATGAAACATATTTTCTAAGATTTCTGGAATAAATATACTTTCTCCTAAACATAGCTAAACAGATACAAGAAAACTCTGAATGATGGAGAAGAAAAGCACCCAAGCTAGGGACCCTGAGGCAGGCTGTGGCACCCTGTGAGGTCCTGGTCTCAGTGGAAGCCAGACGGGGACCCCGATGCCCCGGGTGCAGCAGGAATGAGGCTGAACCCCACGCCCCTGTGTGGCTGCAGGTGAAGGCTGGGCATGCCGCCCTCCCCTCACGGCCTGCAGCAACAGCAGCCCCCCACCACCACCGGAGCAGTCAGAGACCTGCTCAGTGGGACCCTGCAGCTCACAACTGAATAACCACACTGCTCAGGTTTCAAGTGCAGTAACTTGCCCAACAAAGATCTGGGAATTAGATGACGTCGGCAAGCCAGCACTGCTGTTAGAGGATCCGACAAGAATTTTAAGGCAGTGATAGTAAAAAATCATTAACAAAATTATGAAAGTCTCTGTGAAAAAGGGACTTAACACAGAAAGTCTCTGTGAAAAAAAGAAAGCCTTAGCAAGAAAATTTCATCTATAAATATGAACCAAATTAAAATTTTAGAACTAAAAATACAATAGCTGAATTATGTAATTCAGAGAGTGCAGTCAACAACAAAACACACAGGACAAGAAAAAATAAAAGTAAACTTAATTTAGAACAGCGTTACCCCATCTGAGTAGCAGTGGGAAGCAGTTTGAAAAAGCGAGCAGAGCCTTAGGGACTTCGGCACTAGAGCGAAAGGACGATGGGGCAGAAGAATGTATTTAAAGAAAAAATGGCTTGAAATTCCCTGGATTTGGCAGAAGACATAAACCTATAGATCTAAGAAGCTGAGTGAGTCGCAAACATAATAAACCCAAAGAGGATCATGCCAACGCACACTGTGGCCGCACTGCTGTGAACTAAAGACAAGGAAAGAAGCGAGAGAGACGCGCTTCGCCAACGGGGACAAACAGCCCAAGTAACAGGAGGTTTCTCATCAAAACCGCAGAAACCAGGAGGAAGTGACACACAGTTTTTGAGCGCTAAAGGCAGACTGCTGTCAGCCAAGAGCCCTACAACCAGGGGAAAATCCTCCAGCAATGAGGGAGAAATCAAGACACGCTCAGAGAAAGAAAACTAAGAAAATCTGTCACCAGCAGACACACTGTAAAAGACATCTGTGTAAATAGGAAGGAAAGAGAAAGAGGAATTTCCAAGCATCCTGAAAGGAAAAAGGGTGATGGGAAGGACAAAAATATCAATAAAGAAAATTTCCCTTTTTGGTCTGGGTTGTTAAAATTATGCCTGACAGCTGAAGCAAACTTTGAGTGTTCTGATTGGCTATCAATGTCAGCAGAAGGTTTTAAAATTTACTATTTACTTAGGACAACTATAATTGGAAAAGAGTAAACGGAAGTAAGCACGGTTTTTTAAACTAAGTGCATTGGGGTAACTTAATGACATAATGACCACGCGTACCCCAGGGAATTTGCACCTACGCACGATCCATCCCGTAACCCCTGTACAGGACCCGCCACTGTAACTGAGAATTACTGACAACACTGGACTGCGGGGTGTGTCTGCATGCGTGCATCTCTTTAGCAACAAAGTTCTGGCAGACTCATGGCTGAAGCATTTACCACCGACTAGCTTAGGTTCAGAGCCCTATTTTTGCTTTGTTTTGCTTTAAAGAAACCAAAATACATCTGTTCGAGGTTGTGCCTCACCTAGTTGGCCCCAAGGTTGGAAGCCAGATTTATAAACCTCAAAAGAGGACAAGGGTGTGCGGTAGGAAGTAGATTCTGTAAGTGCTCAGAAGAGGGAGCGCACTCAGCTGCTCAGCGAAAGCGCAGCACAGGCAGGACAGGAATCCGCTTCGCGAGAGCCAGGGAGCAGCAGCCAGGGCAGCGGCACCTGCGGGGCGAGGCAGCAGCAGGCCCTGCGCTCTTAGAGCTGGCTGCATCCACCCCAGCTGCCTGGCAACTGGAGAGCACGCAGATCTGCAAGCCCCCCCCGCCCCCCGGCCCCCCCACTCCCTGTCCCCTGCCCCCTGCCCCCTGCAAAGCTTCTGAGTGTTTTCAGTGATTGGTGAGGTCTGGGCGGCCGCGGTAGAGCAAATATTTAACGCAGGTTCACCACTTTAATAACTGTAGGATAATATTAGCTGTATCCATATAATCATTTTATTCCATTTAGTTTTTTAAAAAACCCTACAAAATCCATAATGAACAGAATTATAGAAATAATTGATATGAATTATTTTCCCTCTGCTCATGGAAGTCTTGCATGAAGACAGATTTGGGAGGTGATTTCCGGTAGCAGTGCTTGCTTCCTTTTGGCTCTGTGGCTCCCACCCCGGAAGCCCTCGGACGCCCTAGGTTGCGCGCGGCCCCAACAGGCTTCTCCAGAGGGCGAGTGCGCGAGGGCCGGCCGAGCCCACCCGGGGCTGGGCCCACAAGGGCCTTTGCCGCTCCGCTTGTCTCTCCCTTCAGGGCCAGGGGACCAAGGCTGGGGACGAACGGCCCCCAAGGCTCTGGGTCACTGAAAGGCCTCTGGCTCAATCTCTCCGCAGGACGAAAGTTCCCATGGATTGCAGTCCAAGTTGCCTGGTGGACACTTAATTTGTCCTCGTGTTTGACGATGATGACAATGACACTGATGGGGGAGAAGAGCAAGAACTTCTGCCAAAAGACAGCAAAATGCAAAAAGTCGAGCTGCACTGAATGCGCTCAACCCGCACCGATGCCCACGATTGCGCGTGCGAAGCAGCTGCGGGGTCCTGAACGCCCCACTCCCACACTCCTTGGGGTCACCTCGCGCAGAGCCTGAAACATGTGCTGCTGGCCAAAGGCTGGAACTGGCTGCGCGACAGACGCCGAAGCTCTTCGCACCCGCGCTCACCTGAAGGGCGGTCGCCGCAGGTCGCTCTCCCCCGCCTACCTGCTCAGGGAGGCGACGGCTTCCCATCTCGGTCCTCGGAACCACCGAGGATTGTGTTCGTATTAACGTGCTCAGACATCATCGAATTGCTTTTTGAAAAGCCGCACGTGGATGCAGGCGTTGGTGGCGCAGAGAGGACGAGGCCACTGGGCGATCCACCCGTCCGCGGACGCGTTCCTAGGCCGCCCCCACCAGACTGTCGCGATAAGCCAGCGCGCAGGCCTGGGTCGGGTCGAGCGCACAAAGGCGCGCGCGTGTCTCGCCTGCACCTTACGCGGGCCGGCACTTGGCGCTCCGCCGCGACCGCTTTGCTTTCCGACGCTTCCGCTTTTTCCACCAACTAGAGCAGAGCCGCGCGGCCGCGCCCCCAGGCTGGAGGCGCCCGCGTCCGGAGTGACCGCTAGGGGGCGCCCTGCCGCGGCTCTCCGCGCCCGGCGTGACCCGAGGAGCCGCCCGCCGCCCGAGGCGGCCGCTTAACGCTGACGGAGGACCCCTTCCGCAGCAGTGCCGGGCTCCTCGGGAGGCTTCGGGACGGAAGTGTGCCGCAGCTGGCACTGCACTGTCCTGTCTTCAGGAATCTGGAGCCGAGCTTCCTGGGCTTGGCTGGGAAGACGCTCGCGTGGGCCCGCCTCGCCGTGCATTAGGAACCCCTCCCTGCCTAAGGGCGGAGGGCGGGAGGCGCCTCGGGAGGCGGGAAGGGCCGGCTCTGCCTTCTGCGTTACGGGAGGGCCGGCTTTGCCCTATGCATTACGGTGCAAACGTTATTTCCAAGTCACTGTGTGTGCTTCTTAATGAGACTCGTTTCTGTAATCGCAAGTTTTAATTTAAAAAGAGAGACTGGAGTCTGCATCTGTTCTCGGGCGGTCTCCTGAGCCCGAGGAGGTCTAGCCTGTGAGCTGATGCCGGCGCCGCCTGGTGGCTGCTCCCGGAATTACAGGCACGGGACCCAAAAGCGTGATCCTCTTCCCCGACCAGGCTTTGCCACTTGTCTGGAAGTCACGGCACGCGTCACACTCAAGTTTTCTGGTATTAGTCTCAGAAGAGATAGAAAACATATGTTTTCTCTGGGGCTAAAAATGTAGCTTGCTTTATGTAACAAAATGAAATGCTGCCATTCCAGACGGAAGAGCAGAAAGCGGGGGGCTGGAAGGGAAGCCAGGGAGGACGCGCGAAGGCGCCGGGGCTCCCGTTGCGCCCACCGAGGCTCCAAAGCGCGCCGGCCGGCCGCTCGCCCTCGCAGGCTGATACAGGGAGTTCCCACGCTGCTGCGACGTGAACTTGAAGACAAAAGATGAAAGCAGTAGCCAGCGGGGCGGCTCTGTGCCGTGGCACCTGCCTGGCAAGCGTAAGGTGGCGTTGGATTCCCAGCCCCACACACACACACACACACACACACACACACACACACACAGTAGAGAACAGAAAGCTAGAACTTTTGCTCATGAGAAGGGAACCAAGACGCTGAGAGGGGGAAGGAGGAAGGAGGGAAGGAGGGAAAGTGAAAAGAACTAAGAGGCGCCGACTCCCCGAGCTAAGCGTGGCGATGACGCGCCGCGGACGCGGATGGATCAGAACGGCAGGCAGTGCGGCGCCAGGCGCACCCGAGCGTGGCTGTGGTTGACCTCTGGTTACCTGCTCCACAACTAGAAGAGCGGAACTTGGAGGTCCCAACACAAAGAAATGGTAAATGGTGCAGGAGCCGGAAATACTGACTGCCGCGTTTTTATCCTCACGTGCTCTTCGCATGTATGGAATTCTCATGCTGTGTTTTATAAATAACTTTTTACATTGCAGATCCTCATTGCTAACAAAGCCGTTTGGCACTAGGCTTAAGATAAATGACTAGTTATGCCTGTTTAAGTTGTACCCTCGGAGAAGAAAGAAAAAACAGACTCCAGCTGGGCGACCCTCGCGCCTTCCGTATTGCCACCCATCGAGATTCTGGTCATTCTAAGTCCTTCCATCGGGGCCCGACTTGCTGTCTAGGGCCACCTCGCTGTGCTCACAGGGCAAGGCCTCCCACCCGGGCTCTGCAGCCCCCAGCTGGCGACTCTGCTCCTCCTGTTGGTCTCCAGTCCATGCACACTAAGATTTTTTTTTTCTTTGCGGGGGCGGGGGGGACTGGGGATTGAACTCAGGCCCTGTCGCTTGCCAGGGAAGCGCTTATCCTACTGAGCCACCTCCCTGGCCCTAAGACCTTCTAAGGAGGAAGTTCGATCCAATCACTCCCTTGCTCCGAGATGCTCCATCACAGAGACAAGAGTCCAGTTCCTGACCAGCCCATCGGCCCCCACTCCTAGGCCCAAGCTCTGGTTCCCGTGACCTCTTGGCAAGCCTGGCACCCGCCAGGCAACCTCCCGCTTTGGAGTCTTTGTGCCTCCTGAACCCCGCAAGGCTCTGCCGTGTGTGTACACGCCTAACGCCGCACCCTCCCTGCACCTCCTGAACCCCGCAAGGCTCTGCCGTCTGTGTACACGCCTAACGCCGCACCCTCCCTGCACCTCCTGAACCCCCCAAAGCTCTGCCGTCTGTGTACACGCCTAACGCCGCACCCTCCCTGCACCTCCTGAACCCCCCAAAGCTCTGCCGTCTGTGTACACGCCTAACG
>NW_004524620.1:11797807-11798985 GCF_000260255.1 Octodon degus | reverse complement strand
AAGAAAAATCTAGGAAAAAAGCTGTCTTGTTGCTCCTGTCAGGGGCTGACGTGGCACTCCGCAGCGCCTTTCGCTGCCTCTTGAGAGGCCGGTGCATCACCAAACGCGAGGAGGCTGGCTCCTCCTCTCCCCTGCACGGCTGGGACGGTCCTCCTGGCTCTCCCCCCACGCCGTTGAGCTGATCCTTCCTCTGCGGTGCTCACAGGGCAAGCAATCCCTACGCCCACCTGAGCCAGGGTTCCTCAGAATGAGGCTCGGGACAGCAGCACCCACACATGAACTACGCGGGCAGGGGAAGGGACACGTGTGAGACATCCAGATCCTGGGCCTCTATTAGGCAACCCGCTCAGCCTCTCTAACGTTAGGACCCAATGCCCTTCGTGATCCTGAACAGAAGCATGTGACCCAGGGATCTAAATAAGGAACGTGAGCACTCTGCCAGCAGCCACTTGTGGGAAGCTCTGCCCGCTTTACACAGCCCTATCTGCAGTTCCTTTGAAAGACACGGAGTGGGCACTAAATCCTCAAGGAATGGCAGGGAAGGCAGTGGCGATTCCAAGTCAGCCCAGCTCACACCAAGCTACCTCTGGTCACCAGTAGAAGCTGCGAAAACACTGGATGTCCTGGATTTGTAAGGCCACTTGGATGAGGGGAGCCTCCGAGTCACATGTTACAGAATCCATCACTGAGCTTCAGTTAGCTAAACAAGCAGAGGAAAGTATAGGTAAGAGAAGCCTGTGAGCCTCTTTAAGCATTCACATGCAGAGAAGCATGTCCCAGACTCCCCCAGCGTGAGCCCCAGGGAAGCACTCTTCAGTTCCGGCTCAGACTCCCGCAGGGGGCTGCAGCAGCCCCCAGGGAAAGGTAGCAACTGGACTGTAGAACTCTGCAAATAAAGCCTGGATCCTCTGTATCACTCTCCCAAGGCAGCTGCATTCACTGTAGGGCACAACTACTTGGGGGAAAGGAACTGGATAATGCATCCGTGGTTCCTCATCACGCTGACCAGCACGGGCAGGGCAAATGCCAGGCACCAGCTGGCTCTTCCTAAGGAAGCACTGCTCCAAATGCGGCCCAAGGCCTGGCACCCTAGTTAGGAATGGTGCTTGACAGACATGTAACTTCTCAGACGCCACTCCAGACCCAGACTGCAAACACCCGCGATGGGCCCAGGGAGC
>NW_004524620.1:11789595-11797707 GCF_000260255.1 Octodon degus | reverse complement strand
ACAGTATTTCAAGCCCAAAAGGGAAGGGAGGTACTGTGGCTCTCAGAGGGAATAATCAGGGCTTGCTGCCAAGCAGGCTGAAGATGCGTGGAAGACTAGAAACCGGGAATCACAACAGAAGGGGACCATTATGCCGCCTAGAGCAGAAGGGGCACCATGATGAAGCAAGACCTATGCAACAAGAAATGTAGCTTTTATATCAACCATCCAGCAGAAAAGTATAAAAATGAAGTATAAAAAGTAAGCCCATATTAATATACTGAGCTGTAAAAGGCTCAAGTCAACAACTTTTGACATTGCCAGTCTTATGGAAAACCACTACTATTATGGACTGCTGGACTATATTGGAATATTTTGCTGAATTCATGCACCTATAATATTTAAATGACAATGGAATACCCTTCTCTGACAAAACTAAACAAAAAAAGGGATACAAATGGCCATTTTGTATCTGTATATTCAAAATAGTTAGGATAGATATACAGCTACTTTCTCTTAATTCAAGGAATAGAAAGATTTGTTCTGATAGTGTTTGTGGACAGGATATCATTTCTGCATCTTATACAATGAATAACCACTAAGACAACAATATGCAATGTATTAATTATTGAAACTATCCTACTCATCAGATTTGAAACTGTCTCATTGCTATTTGTTTCTCAATAAAATTATTGAAAAAAAGAAAGGGCACATTGAATCCAGAAGTGAGTGGGGACCCCTGAGAGGAGGTCTGAAAAGGGAAGAGGTGGGGCTGGGGCTGGGAACGCTTCCCCATCTGGAGTGATGCCCAGGAGTGGAGGTGAGAGCAAGCGTAAGAACAGGGCAGTGGAAGTCGGGATAGATCACCTGTTTGCCTAGTCACTAACCGCTCTCCAACCAGTCTTTCCTTGCATATTTGTTCTCCTCTTGGTAGCCGACAGTGCCAGACCCTGATTTTCCTAGCTGCTGGGTCTTCAGGATGGACATGTGACCCGATTCTGGCCAGAGGGATGTGCAGGGCCTTTGCTGCAGAGGTGGCGGTGGTATGATTGTTTTCAGGATAATAAAGGTGAGCAGCACGAAGAGCCTTAACCACTTTCAATCTGCCTGCTGAAGTCATCATGTGAGGATGTTGCTCTTTGGTCACCAGGAATGAAGTCACCACCACTGCGGAGATGGCAGCCTTGGCAACATTACACGTCTGCCGCACAGCTCCTGAGGCCACCTACCTTTGGAAATCCTTATAAAAGAAACAATGACACTTACAGATCAATCACTCCTGATCAAGTACTCCATTCCTCGTGGCCACGCCACACCCATGGCCGTGTTCCTGCTGTGCTGGGAGGAGCAGGTGGACAGTACTAAGAAAGGCTGGTGCCCAGTCCGCACTGCAGAAGGATCAGGCTCCAAAACACACGATGCATTGAAAGAGAACAAGAATAGCAAACGATAAATCAGGAGGTTTATAATGATATAAGCGGACACGGGAGAGAAAGGCCAGAATTAGAGCCTCACTTTTGAGCTTCGAGGGAAGAAGTGGAGAGGACACATACAGACACAATATCCACGAGGGTGTAAAATCTAGAAAGTATGAAGGAAGGATGGGGTGACTGAGGGGAGGAGCCAGCAGAGTACAGGGCAGGCAGATGGGTCGTTGCTAGACATACAGAATTTGGGGAAAAGTGCAGAAATTGGGATGGGCTCTGCTTGGGCACACTGGGTTTAGAAAGGTTGGAAGAGATGTCCTGTGGGTAGTGGGCTTTTATAACCGGAGCTCAGAAAACCTGGATCTAAGATGAAGAGTTTCAGTGTGTCAATAACATGGTTACTGGAGCCGTGAAAAGAGATCACCTAGTCCAAGGACACGTAAACAGGCAACAAGAGAGTCAGAGAAGAGACTTTGTGACGAACAACAGCCACAGGAAGAAATCCCACGGGGGGATTCTGAGACCATGAGGAGAGAAAGCACAGGGTGAAAATCTCTCTCCTGACCAAGAAATGACTTTCCAGGAGTAACGGGATTGCCTTTTCTTCTTTAGAGGAGGAAAGCATTGTGGCTTATATCTGTCTCTCCCCAAAGCCTCGTGAGAGCACAGGCAGGGCTTAGGGCAGTCTCGGGATGTTGGGTGCTACTCACTGGCACCTCAGCGCTGAGCTCCACGGGCTGCCGGCTGGAGGCCGGGCCCCTCAGAAGAGCAGGTGCGCGCCTGCGGTACAGAAGGGTGCATCCCTCTTCCCTACCCCCTCCTTCACCCTCTGCTTCTTGGACATCATCCCCCAAGCAGCTTCTCCTCCTCTCGCCCCCTCTGCCATGACATCTTCTGCCTTACAATCAGCTGACCATGAACTGTAAAGTTGAGCCAAAATAAACCTTTCGTCTTTTAAACTGCAGGTGTTGAGTGTTTGTCCCAGTGATAGAAAGAGTCTATGGGAAACAGAGTCAGAAAAGGTCACCAGGATGGCCTTCGCCAGGAAGGTTCTGTGGAGAGCTGTGTGCCCATGGTAGGGTGGATATGCTGAAGAGCGCAGGTGGATCTGGCCCAAGTGAACTCTTCCTTTAAGGAAATTCTTAGGAAAGACAGGACAAAGATACAAGGGTGGAGACTGCAAGGACGCAGGGGAGGGGGCTTTCCAAGATGTGAGCATGCTTATATACTGAGGAGAAAGGAGGAGCAGACGTCAGGCAGAGCTGGGAGAGTGGGGACAATGACAACTGATGAGGGGAAGCCCCTGAGGGAACAGGAGGGAATTGCAGGTCTGAACCTGGAGAACAAGTCCCCATTGCAGTCCCTTTTAAAGCAGCCTATACCCAACTTCAATGGAAAAGCCAATCCCAGTCGCTACTGGAGCTCTCCCACATCCTGAGTCTCGTCCAAGAGGCTTCACCAAGAGTGAAAACCTAAATGTCCCTCCAGCTGCTAGCTGTAGTGGTCATCAGAGATTGCTCATCCTTTAAGGCCAAGGGGCCTGCTCTGCTGTGGGAGACTCGGACCCCATGCACCTCTGGGGGCAGTATCCACAGGTTTATCACATCAATCTCCCAGCATTCCACAAGCTGCTACCGGAGCCCCTGCTGTTGCGGGAATCCCCTCCTGCTCCTCCAGCCTTACCACACTCAGAAAATCCCTCCAGTCTTACCTATGGTAGCCTGTGGCACTTGCTACTCCCTCAAGCCCCCTCTCCTTTCTAAAAGAGAAGGTAACAGGAGTAGGTGAAAGTGACAGCTATGTGTCCCTCAGAAATAAAAGCATGGGGCCAGCCTCCTCCACAGGGTGACGTCCTGCATGGGTCCAGGTGAAGACCTGGAGCCCATAGCAGTGCCTCAGGATTCCAACTGGAGGCCTAGCACCCAGGACAATGTCTCGTGCGGGCCTCATTCGTGCACCTGTGCTAGCAAGGCCCCAAGGTCAGCAGTAGAAGCTAGAAAGTCATGCCAGTGGGTGAAGGATCTGTGCTGGCAGGGGCCTGCCCTGCAGCCAGGAGGCAGTGCTCAGAGGAAGAAGCTGGGCTCCGCTGAGAACTCCCACAGCCGTCCTCAGCAACAGTGACGTCCTGAGCTCCTCTAAGGACGAGGACAGCTGAGTTCCCAACAGGAAAGCCAACACGGCAAGCTCCTTCAGGACACTGAGCAGTGCACCACCTTCCCCTCTGGAGCCAGGAAGCGATGCTCAAGAGGAGGACCAGAGCTCCCCCAAAGTGAATCACAGCCACCCTCAGGACAGTGAGGTCCTGAGCTCCTCCTCCAAGGAGAACAGCCAAGTTCATCAGGAAAGCCAGCATGACAAGGTCCTCCAGCAGAACAGCCCGAGAGAACCAGCCGCGTCCGACAGCTCCCATCAGCTTCTTCAGCTCTGCCTCTTCTGCCGCCAATAACAATCCCCAGGTGGGCCTCCCACACCCGGGCCACATCCCGCTACACTCAGTTCAGCTGCGCGGTACAAGCCGCCCACCGGCTGGCAATCCTCTGCAGTCATGTCAGGCACTTACCACAGGTATCTTGTCACAAGAATAGCGCAGCTGGTAAATAACAGTGTTGTGCTACCTCAGGGCCCAGCTGTCGCTTGGATTTATTTGCTCTATATCTTTAGTTATACCTGATGACAGCCCCAGTCAGCTGTAATGTGTGGGTTTTACCTAGAAATAAATTAGGTCTTTGAGTGAGATGTTCCTTCTGAAGATTCCGTGATACGTTTCCAACCTGCAGTAAGGACATGACTCAATTTTGGAAAGCAAAGTTAACAGTTCTCTCCAGACGCAAAGACAAAGGCCACTGAAAGGCTGCACGCATTTAAACAAAAGCAGAGTGCAAGGCCTACAACTACCCCTGCTACAGATTCTGGGATCTCTGAGTTGACCTGTGTCAGAAAGGACTGAAAATGAAATACCGTTGAGAGAAATCGAGGAGGTGGTAACTCAGTTAGAGAGGACTCCCGCTCTTTTCCTCGCCTTCCCAGTGCACACCACCACCAGGGGAGGGAAGCCGGAGCGCCGGGCAGGGCCGTGGCACTGCTGGTGGCAGTGGTGCCTCCCAGGTAGCCACCCGAGCAGTGAAGCCCACGTTCTGACTAACAGCTACTGAAATCAGACTAAGCACATGAGCTAGAACTCTCCCTTCCTCGGTGGCTCGCCTGCAGAGAACACGCAGGTGCAACACGGCCTTCCGGGTCTAGACGGTACACTCCCCATCAGGTAGCATCCCATTGCTAAAATAAATGTTTAATCATTGTTGAATAAATACATTCTTGCTGTTAGTTCTGCTGAGACCTATTACATAGCACTGACACGTGAGAAACAGCTTCCTCACACAAATCAGTGCCTGGAATCGGAAGTATCTGGCCCATCTGCGTATGCTTGGAAGCACAGGGTGGTTTCTGTCCATTTAGCGTATCTCGCCTGATCAGATTCCCACAGGCCCCTGCTTCTCAGGAGGACGCAAGCCCCAAGGACTCCTAAAATAACTGCTGCACTGGGGAGGTGGAGGTGTGCAGAATATTTAAATGTACTCTCCAAATTTTCTGAAAATCAATATATCCTTTTCTTTACATGGCCATAATTGGACAACTTAAACATTCTTGTTAATTCAGAATGGTCTTGATATTCTATCTGCTGCTAGAGGGAAAAAAAGGGGCCAGCTAGACAGTTCAGCAGATTAAAGCACCTGCTTAGGCAGGTGCAGGGACCGGGGTTCAATCCCCTCCACAGTGTGCCACGCTGGCTCCACCCCCGGGGCAAGCAGAGGTGGCACCTGAGACGGCATGGTGGCACAGTGCCCGTAACCCCAGCGCTTGGGAGGCTGAAAACAGGAGAATCACTGTGAGTCTCATCTGTGTAGCGAGACCCTGTAGGCCCTGTACTAAATACATAAAAAATAAAAATAAAAAATAAAGGAAAAGAAGACTTCTCCAAGGAAAGGCAATTCCAGGCCCAGATCAAGAAGCCTGCCAGACATGCCTATCACCAGTCACCTCCTCAGAAAGCAAGAAGACTGAGGCTGTCGCTAAACACCTCTGAATTCAGTGTGACCGGAGCCACGCCTCACACTGGTCCAGTTGGGGTGAGCTGAGTGCCACGGAACAGCACCAGTGGACTGAAGCACACTAAACGTGTTTCGATCCGTGGGCTCATAATAACACTGCTTATCACACCTTGTTGGTAGCCACTGGAAGGGCTAGGGAATTAACTATTCTGAACACAGAAAAGTAAAGAAAATATCAATATTTTATGCTGCCTTTTCCACATAGAATATACTACTAATAAGCAAGCAATAAGTTTCTCTGATAGAAGTAGCCTAATAAATGAATGAATAGTGACTGGCAAAGTTTATAACATCACTTCACAATTCCTAACAAACTAATGCACATAAATGACCATCAGTGGTTGCTAAATTCACAAAAAGATAAGTTATCAAAGGTTAAAAATCTCTTGATGGAAGAGCAAATTTAGGAAGCTGCTTTGCTAAAAACCTTTCTCCAGAGCCTACAACTGAATTCTGAGAAGCCAAGAGTATTGGGGTACAATGTTCAACCATGGGGTGCTCTGCACCATGATGTGCCTCCACCAAACTGCAAGAAGACACAGAGGAAAGTGACAGATTGTGTCCTGAGAGAGCTATCAGCCCTCCCCCAGAGCAGAAGCTGCTGATCCCCACCCCACCCCGATTCTCACAGACCTAGGAGTGAACCTGGCCATCTAGCCCCAAATTCCACAGCGCTCCCAGGACCTGAGCTAGCGCAATGCCCTCCTTCCCTCTTTCCTCTCCCCTTTTCCCTCCTCTCCCTTTTATCCTCCCTTCCTCCCCCTTCTCCTCCCCTCTTCTCTCCTCAAATACAAACATCAAATCTAAAAGCAGATAAAATTAAAGAAAATAAATAGAATGAAGAGCAGAAATTAATTGAGACTGGCCTGAAAGGGAAAGAGGAAGACAGCAAGCACGAGAGCTCTAGATTGGATGCGAGAGGCAGGACGGACATCACTGATGCTGGCTGGCTTCACATCCCCTTTCTTGGGAGCTGCTGCTTCTCCTACCCAAAGCTCTGCACCCCTATCTTGCAAGGATAAGCAATGGCAGGTCTGCAACTGTCATGGCCCCAGCCACTTAACTACAGTGCTGCATCACGTGGCTGACCCAGAGGCGGGCACAAACCCATGCAGGGCCATCAGAGATCTCTCATTTTTCTGTTTGAACCTGGAGAACTGCTGCCCTTTTCCTGCAAGGATGCAGAATGCCCTTGCAGCCAACTCTCCCAAAACATGTGTGAGGCTGTCCATTAGAACGTGAGGTGGTCCACAGAACATGAGCCAAAGCATTAAAAGAAGAGCTTACAGCTCAGAAATGGGGGAGGGCAGCAACAGGCCGCACGGGGCCTGCTCAGCCCTAGATCTGGTCTTGTCCAGAGATCCCTCTCCTTGGCCCTACTGGTCACAAGTTCCAGCTCATTCTTTTATTTTAGGTGTTTACTGTCACTTGCTACCCAGGATTTCCCTACTGTAGCATGTAGGACAGGTGTGAGTGACTCACAGGGCACCACTTGTCCTGTTACCTAAGCCTCTATTTATTCATTCTTCCCAACTTGCCATGCGCAGTCTTTCAAGCCCCATGGGCTCCTGCTGTCCCTGGCACAAAGAGTGAATAGTCTCATTCTGAATTGCCCTATCTTGGATGCGGTCTCTTATAACCAAAGTCCTACATGTCCACTGTTCAGCATCATGCTGGCTGAAATGAAGTGGATAGTGTTTTGGAAAGTTAAATTCACTTGCAACAGATTTAAATTACCATTTTAAAAAGGTGTGATAGAGGAAGACCTTGAGGCAAGAATGAGAAGAACTTATCCTAGGTCCAGAACCTCTGAGGTTTTGGTTTCACTTGGTTTTTAAGTCACATGGCATGCTTATTTTGCACCATGCAAATTTTAAACACTTTAGTATATTAAATTAATCTTCAACAACTTACCATAACTATGTAGGGCCAGGGAAATAGCTCAGCAGCATAAGTGCCTGCCTGGACAGCACAAGGTTCTAAGTTCAATCCCTGGTACCAAAAAACAAAACAACAACAACAAAAAAACCCTAGGTAATATTATATAACCATTTTAAAATTAAATAACCTGAGGCTCAGATAGTTTAACATACACAGTAGGTCCTTTCCCACTGGTAACTAAACTGGGGGAGGAACAGTGTTTGTATACTTCAGACAGAAGGACTTATAGTTCTCATACACAAAATACAAATTATTCCATAGGCTATGTGCTGGAGAAGAGGCAGAGTATGAGGTTAGCAGTAAGAAAAATTGGCGCTAAATTCTAAGCCTCAGTTCCTTCCTATGAAAAGTTTACACCTTTCTCTTGCATTTGTTGTGTGGATTAAATGAAACAACATACCACGCAGCTAGAAAAACCTGGAAGATCATCCCCCCACACACAAACAAATGGGACTGACAGACCGCCATCCCTAGATGCTTAATATGCATGAAACGTCTGAGATTATCCTAGGACAGGGATATGTCACCGAAGAGGTAAGCTAGCTGCAGTCTGATCACCATGGTCTTACGATTTTTACCTTGAGGAGAAATCATAAAAGGGGTCAGAACACACACTTCCTTTCTCAGGGGCTGCTCATCCATCGGTCACCGCAGAG
>NW_004524620.1:11775373-11782585 GCF_000260255.1 Octodon degus | reverse complement strand
GCTCACCCCTACTGCCCTGGTGCTTCCCCAGTCTCTCATCTCCAAGTCCTAATGGAGGCAGGTGTGCTCTTAAGAGATGGGAATAAGAATCTCTGGTAGAGGGTTTGTTTTTTTTACTTTTAATGTATTTGGCACAGTCTCAGCTTGGATTCATAGTGATCCATTTTCGGCCTCCCCAGCGCTGGGATTACAGGTGTGCGCCACCATGTCCAGACTCGGTTGCTGGCTCAGCACGCCTGGGGGCAGGGCTGGTGGGGCATGTGGTGCTGGGGATCGAACCCTGGTCTCTACACTTGCCTAAGCAGGTGCTTAGTTCCCTGAGCTATCTTACTAGCTCTTGGTAGAGGTTTTTAGAAATGGATACTCTGGCCTTTCCCCAAACTCTTGAAAATCTCTGCTTGCAAACAAGTGGTAATGCAATGCTACCCTTCATCCTTTTATTTCCAAAGTCTACCTGTTCAACCCTTCAAGAAGCTCCACCATAAATAGAAGGACCCTCTCATTAAGGTACTTGTGCTGAGTGACACTCGGGGGCTTGACCTTTAGTTAGCATTCTGTGGCCCTTACAAATACCTTTGCTCTTTTCTTTGACAGTTCCTTTAACCTAAAGGTTCACAAAAGGTCCTCAATAGCTGCGCTTGGAATGCGCAGGATGCTCTTCTCCGTGGGCCATCACCAGAGTTCCTGATGCTGCCCCCACGGCCTCGCTCTTCAGCATGAAGTCCTTCCTTCCAAACTTCCCACGTGGGACTAAAGGCAGTCCACTCGCTAAGCAGTAGCTCCTGATCTGATAATGAAATCCGGTGTCTACATGATGTGGATGCTCAAAGCTATCTGGAAAGTACAGCTGTTAGGTAGTGCTAATGCCCTAAAGGATGCGTGCAGAATAGCTCTGGGCGCGTTCCAGGGTGCACGCCTAGCATGCCCAGCACCAGGGAAGTTTCCATTCTGGGTCATGTCATTCTCATTCTCTATTTTTTTTGCAGTGAAAATAAACTAGGGAGAAAACCACTATTTTCCCAGAGTTTTCACTGTAAGGCCTTGGAAGACCTATTGGAAAAAACAGGTGATTCCTCTAGTGAACTTGTAATTTTAATTCAGTTTAATTCGGTTCCATGTCCCTTTCTACTTTATACAGTTTATTCTGCGACTAGACTTTGAAGAAAAAGTTTTCAGGTAAGTTGAACTTCCAGGTGGTTGACAAAGTTGCCTGTCTTTTCCATAAGATTATTAAAAAGTGTATGTATTGTTTCAATAAAAATAAGGGTTCCATCAGTTGCAAATCTGGTATCAGTAATGATGTGCAGAACACTCCCTGAAATGTTTGTCCTCAAATCTGGGCTCAGGGCACCTCTGCATCGCCTGACACCAGCTCACGACGACACTGCCCTACTGTGCAGGGTCTTGCTGCTGTGGGCGCCTACGGGCGCTAGGGGGCCGATGTCAGATCAGGCCGGCTGCCATGAACAGATCACACTGCAGATAAGGGGTGCTTTGCTGGCTCCGACGGTTCTCTCTGCGTCTCTTTCTAGGCCCACGAATGATGCTGTAGACCATCTACCTTATTTGTACATCAATAATCCAGCTTTATTACTTGAACTTTATCTACAAAAATAAATCCTTTGTTTGCAGAAAAATATCTTTTCCCCTTTCCACGTTATATGTATTTTTAGGGAAGGGTCTACTGGGTCTCACTACTAGATCGGACTTGTAATGATCTGCCTGCTTACTGCCTCCCAACAGCTAGGATTACAGGCGCACGCCACCCCGCCCAGTCCCAACTGCTATCTCAGCAAGCCCTGGGGGCAGCGCCCACATGACAGGCAAGGGGACTGAACCCTCAGCACCTGTGCCTGCAGGCGCTTTAATCTGCTGCGCTAGTTGGCCGTCCCGTCCACGTGTTATATGATTAGGCTTGAAAACTAAATTTGTAAATTTTTAAAAAGAAAAAAGTTTTCCTGAGATTCAGGCTGAAATAGCAGTCAGCTTTGGAGTAGGTGGATCCAAGGAGAAGTAGTATTTTTACGGGATTGACTTTTCTCATCCATGAGCAGAACTGTATCTTTACTGACCAAGGCCGACATTTTTCTCGAGCATGTTTTATTATTTTCTATGTGAAGCCCGTGCACAATCTTACCAGATTTTTGTCTGAAAGTTTGACTTTTTGATGATTCTGCAATATCATTTAAAACTGCATTATTCTAATTAGCATAGAGAAATAAACCAAGTCTTGTGTATGCATCTTATTTCCAGTAGTCCTATTCAATTCACTTATGAATTCCAACAGTTTAGATTCTCCGGGATTGTGTTCATACACAGTATCATCGATGTTTTAAAATGACAAAGAGATCATCTGTAAGACCCTGGACCTCGTGCAGTTAGCAAAAACGTTTTTCATGCTATATTAATTTACACATAGGATTTTGTATGCTAAACTCATGTGAGCTTAGAAAATCTGGATGAGTGTTTCACGTTTAGTCTCTTCAGAGCTTGGAAAATATGTATTTTGTGTACTTTTCTCAACCCTCTCAACTCCGACGTAAATGACACACAAGAGAAAAACATGGTGGTTTTTGATCAACAGACATTTCACTATGTATCTCTTGATGTGCATGCATGAAAGACTGGTAGATGGGACGCACTTTACTCTGCCCTTCTACTACGACACTCTCTTGATGACACCACTATGGATGACACCTCCTTTAACGTCCAGAAGTCCTCACTCCTCCGCTCCCGCAAACTGGACTCCTTTCTGGGGTCACTGAGACCCTGCTGGCATCCAGCCTCACGTGCTCCTTGCTCCTTGCTCCTTGCCCTACATGCAGTGAGGCAGACGGACTCGGATCCACGTCTGGTTTGGCTGCAGCGGAAGCTAACTGAGACTGAAATAGGCTTAAATCTGCCCACTGCCAGATGCAAAGAACTGACACACAGTGAAGAAGCGAAGCCTTTGATTTTGTTCTCAGCAGTATTTATTGGAAACAGCGATGCTTCCCATGGTGAGTTTATACATTAAGCAGTAAGATCGCCTTTTACTCCACATGACCCACTACGGCAGGTGGCACACTGGAAGCAGCACATTAAACCTCTCGAAGAGTCTGTACAGCTAGATAAATAGAACTCTGGATCCCTAACAGGACTTTCAGGACATAGGAAAAACCCAACACGGAGCAGCTTACACACAGCACTGTACACACAAAATGAAGGAGGGAGAGAAAGAACAGATAAGAAAGTGCCAACTGAACTGGGAAGGCATCAGCAGCCACACCCCTTAATCTGCTAAGCTCAAAACCCATCTTTATTTGGTCCTCATTGAGGGCAGAATATGCACAAAATGATGCTCAAGGAACACGAGGTCGAAGTGAAAGGTGTTTACTGTCTCTTGATCTGTGAAGTCAGGGGAAAGAGGTTACTAGAGTTTTCTCCTTCTTTCTTTGTGCCAAACAGATTCATAAAACATACTTCATAAATAAAACTTATTTCATGGTTGTTTCCCTTCCTTTATCCTTCAGAAATGCCTACATATGTACACGGCTTCTGGACAGCGAGACATGTAAACTTGGAAACGACTCTTCCCCAGTCCACAGCATGGCAAATGTCTTCTCTCCAGC
The DNA here is from genome assembly GCF_000260255.1 of Octodon degus. Taxonomy (NCBI): domain Eukaryota; kingdom Metazoa; phylum Chordata; class Mammalia; order Rodentia; family Octodontidae; genus Octodon; species Octodon degus. Next base: position 11,778,974 of record NW_004524620.1, on the reverse strand, counting down.
CTATCCCATAATATGCAGACTGCTGTCTTATTTAGAAATAAACGAGAATCTCACTCTAGCTTTAATAGCACGGAGGGAATAAAACTGGCTGCACCTCAGAAGCAGGCATACATGGGGTGAAGAAAGGGTTGCAAGAATGATTTCAATCCACACGGAAAACTTCTCTACTGCTGGCATCGGGACACTCACTCACTTAGACCAGAGGAAATCTGCTGGTGAGGGAGGATTTGTTTGACAATTCTGACTCACGTTTGGGAAGGGACAATGTGAAAGCAAGAACTTCCTCTTCTGTGGATGGAGAACCTGAGGGCTTGGTACGGCCTCGGGGTGACAGGCAATATCTTCAGTGGGATGGTCTTGCTGTGACATGGCTCATGGCCATACCCTAAGCCCGCGGCCTGCCGAGAACTGTGGAAGCGGCAGCTCTGTGACCACTGGTAGTCTCCGAGGGTGTTTAAAAGCACATGCCATGCCCACCAGGCTCAGAAGATACCGGCCATCACCATGACCCCAGTGGGCACGCACAAGTCAACCCTAGACAAGGGTGGGGCGGATGACTTGGTCCACTGCGGCCTGCACCCGAGGGTGTTGTGAGCAGCATTGCCAAAGCAGTGGGTAAACTTAGCTACCTGGGCCAGACGGAGGTGAGCTGGCCAGCGTGCCAGCCTAATGGGGGAGGGCAACCAGAATCTCCACGTAATTGATGGGGAAGAAGCCTGACTGGCCGTGCAGCATCCCCTCGTACCAGTTCTCATCAATCTGGTTAGTGAGTGTGATGACGTCACCCTCCTTAAAGCCCAACTCCCCTTCATTTTCGGGTTCAAAGTCGTACAGCGCTCGGCAGCAGGGCTGATCCATGGGGGCACCTGGAGGCGAGAGCGGGAGAGAAGAACACAGAAGCACAGGAGCCTGAATGCACAGCAGCCACCGCCTGCCCCTCCCCTGCTTTCTTCCTTCGCTCCTCTCCCTATGAAATTTTCCTCTTGCTGGCAGACTCTAGCATCGCTCTCAGAGGATACAAGGACAACAGCATAAAAGTGCATATTTTTAAAGTCCACATCCAGGAAAAAGAGGTTCCAGCTTACTTAACCAAGCAAGTGTTAGAGTTAGAAACATCTCAAGTAAAGGCTTTTATATGATCTCTGTAAAGGGACAGAAATAATAGGTGTGCTTCAATATTCCTAAGGAAAATAAAGTTCAGCTTTTATGTCAACCTTAGTACCACAGAACCAGGGACTAGTGAGGGCTGCGAGTGGGAGAGGAGCCCTGACAGGCGCTAAGCTTCTAAAAGTATTCCACCATAACCTTATGGGCTCAAGAAATCCAGCTCTAGTTTCATCCATTTACCCATAAAAGCCTTGAGTTTATCTGTCTTTATAGCTGAGTAATGCTCCACTGTATAAAATACCACATCTTTTTTATCCATTCCTCAGATGGTGGGCATCTGGGTTGCCTCCAAGATTTAGCTATGACAAATTACATTGCTATAAATAGAAGTGCACATAAATTGTTATGGTATGATGATGTCAGCTCTTTTGAAAAAATACCCAGGAAGGAAACAGCTAGGTTAAAGGGGACCTTCAACCCTAGTTTTCTGAGGAATTTTCACACTGATGTCCATAGTGGTTGTACCAGTCTACGCTCCCACCAACAGTGGAGAAGCGCTCTTTTCTCCCCCCACAGTCACTCCAGCATTTGTTATTGGCTGACTTCTTGATGACAGCCACTCTTTCTGGGGTGAAACAGAATCTCAGTGTTATTTTGACTTGCATTTCTTGAATGACCACTGATGCTGAATATTTTTCCAATTTTTATTTGCCATTTGCATTTCTTCATCCGAGAAATGTGTATTCATCCCAGATGCCCATTTTTTGATTCTCTGAATTTTGGGAGTCTTTGAATTTTGGGAGCCTGATTTTCTTTATAATTCTTTATATGTTTTACATAGAAGTCCTTTGTCTGAGGAACAGCCAGCTAAATTTTTTTCCCATTTTGTGGGTTTCCTTTTACTCTGTTGGTGATTTCTTTTGATGTGCAAAAACTTTTCAGTGAAGTAAGATCCCAGTTATTGGTTATTTGAAGTTTTTCCTGTGTAGTTCGGTTTTTGTCCATGAACTCTCTGCCTACCTAGATGTCTTCAGGATTTCTACCTACTTTCTCCTCCAGTAATTTAGTGTTTCTCTCTTAATAAATCAGCCCTGCATGTGTAAATGTTACACTGCCTCCCTAGTGTAAGAACCTGACAGAGTAAATAATCTAAAAGGTATAATAGCCCAAAAAGGAAAGAAACTGCTCAGAGAGAATAAATGGAATGAGGGAAAGGAGAAAAGAAGGAGCTGGAAGGGAAAAAATACACATATATCTATAGGATATATGTATGTGCCTTGGATAATAGCACTGCTGATTTCTACTGGTCTATTATAAAGAACAGTTAATGCTGAATTTTTTTTCTTTTTTCTTTAACTTTTATGACCAATTTTGCATGATTATATCTAGTAATGTGAACAACTAATTTGAAGACAACAATAAGCAGTATGACAACCACCGCTGAATTCCTATCATTTTGTTTAAATTGTAGATTTATCTATTTAATTATTTTTACTATTTTTTTGTTCTCTTTAAATTAAAAAAAAAAATTGCAAAACAAATGTAGCTCTACATGTTCCTGGCACTCCTGCTGGTGCGTGCTTGGGGACCTGGGTGGCTCACACTGTGGACAGCGTTCGTTCTCACGTGTGTACTGAGTCACGGAAGGAAGAGACAGAAGACCCCCTAGCTGAGGAGTTACGATGATTACGACCACAAAACAAAGTCAAAGCAAATGTGGTAGCCAGGAGACCGTTGCTTGTTGATGACAGAGAAAAAGGTTCAAACAAAGAACATTTTACTGAGAAAGGAAGGAGTACAAATGAGCAAAGGCCAGGGGGAAAGCAAAAAGGACCGCAGCCTGTCTACCCGGCAACCCATCCCACCAGTACTGTATCACCGGACCTTGTTAAACCGCTGGACTGGAACGCCCCAAAATTTCTTGAGAAATGTCAATGGTTGCCCAAGGCTCATGCACTGGGATGTGCAGCCCCAGCCCCTCCTCACCTGCAGGTCTGGGTGTGCCAGTGTGGGAGAGACCCCCGTTGGGCTGAGTGCCATCTCCAGTGGGGAACTCCAGGCTCATGCGTGGTTTCGGCTGATACTCCCTTCTAGGCTGAGAGGAGGCCTGTCTTATCCTGCATGGGTAAGGAAAGAGATGAAGGAGATTATGTAACTGACTAAGAAGTAAAAAGAAAGCAACACAAGTGGACATGTCCGGGTCCCTCCCTGATCTAACATAACTGAGTGGAAAATGCGGCCAAGGACCTGAGCCTCCTCGTTGCATAGGCGCACATTCCTGGTCCTGTCCTCACTGCCTTTATTCTTATTTCTAATCTGTCACTTCCTCCCTCCTTTCTCTGAGCAATAAACATCTGTACTATGCTATGCCAGGAGCACAAAGGGCAGTGAGAGGGCGTTCTCAGCACAGAGCAACCTCACGTCTGTAGAGGAGACAGAGTAGAGCACCTGCCTTATCCACAGTGCTGACAGAGGTATCTGTAGGAACCCTGGG
>NW_004524620.1:11773222-11774563 GCF_000260255.1 Octodon degus | reverse complement strand
GTGGTGGCACACGCCTGTAATCCCAGCGCTTAGGAAGCTGAAGACAGGAGAATCACTATGAGTCCAATCAGTGTAGTGAGACCCTGATGACCTGTACTAAATCCAAAAAAAAAAAAAAAAAGAGAGAGAGAAGTTGGCAAAAGTTCACAGAAAGAGATAAAATATCAGAAGGAGGTAATTGTAGGAGATAATATGGAGAGAATTTGGAAAAAGGGAAGTAAGAGATATTGGACTCTTAAGTACTTGGCTTTTTGAGATACAAGAATGGGGAAAGGAGTGGGGAAGACAAGCAAAAGACAGGGCTGGCGAATGCACAGAGTACACAAATACTTGCTGAGCTTCAGGTGTTTATGAAGGATAAGAATTTATAAACACTAGAAATTTGCAATGATCATGAGCAGTCAGAGTATGCAGTCTGCAGACTGGCGCTATTTCACAAATGGGAACAAGAGGAACATGGCCCTTCGGGGCTCAGCAGACGTCCCAGAGGCGCGTATCCTCCTTGTTCTATGATTCTGGGGGAAGGCCTCCCTTTGTGTTTGTGTGGGGAAGACAGCCAGGGCTGTGCTTGTCACCAGGTGCTGAGCTTGAAAATGGAGACAAAATTTTGCTGAATACTTTTGTTTTCAAACCAAATTGTGTGCAAACAGCACTGTTTGTGAACTGAAATACTACTGCCCAGTTTTAGTGTTTTGAGGATGTGCTTTTCGATCATTCTCCAGGCTTCCATGTTATGCATATATCCACAAGGGCGGCTGGAAGAAAATTATACAATGAAAGCACCAATCAGACAGGGCTGAAGGGCGACAGGCTGACCACCTAGGAATGGACACAGATTATCCTAACTCTGCGGCACAATACAAGTGCAGTCTTCACTGCGCATTTTGCCGTAAGACCAGCTCTGAAAGTCTTACCTGGCTATAGCCTGAGAAAAAAGGCTGCTGCTGGACCTGTGAAGGATTTGTGTTTAGCACAATCATACCACTTCATCTGCCTAAATAACACATGCTGATAGCCCCGTGGGGCGGCTTCACTCGGTATTCTTTAAACTTATAACAGCACAAAGGGACACACTCACTAGAAACTGCAGCCAATTTCAATCTTTTCCTGGGTTAGCAACATGCGCCCAAGTCGTGTGGGGGTTCATGCCTGAAGTCCCAGCACTGTGGGAGGCTGAGCTCGGAAGGTCCCACTGCTGAGCCCAGCTGGGTTCCTCAGTGAGCTGGAAGGCTGAGCTCGGAAGGTGCCACTGCTGAGCCCAGCTGGGCTCCTCGGTGAGCTGGAAGGCTGAGCTCGGAAGGTCCCACTGCTGAGCCCAGCTGGGCTCCTCGGTGAGCTGGA
>NW_004524620.1:11762319-11772902 GCF_000260255.1 Octodon degus | reverse complement strand
GTGAGCTGGAAGGCTGAGCTCGGAAGGTCCCACTGCTGAGCCCAGCTGGGCTCCTTGGTGAGAGCCTCCTGGAGATAAATTCTAACAATGGGCTGGGGGTGAAGTTTATCAGAAGGCCCTATGTTCAATCCCTAAATCCTAGGCACCAGTAAGAGAGCAAGAGGGAAAGAGAGACAAAGAAAGAAAAAGGGAAGGAAGGAAGGAAGGAAGGAAGGAAGGAAGGAAGGAAGGACGGACGGACGGACGGACTCGCACACTTCCCGCCTCCTAAGCGTGCAGTCCCAACACCTCGCAGGGCTGGGCAATGGCCCTAAGCCACACATCTGCCTGCCACGCATTCACTATAACTGGTGGGTACTCTGCAGTGTACTCCATTGCTAACCTATTTCAGTCCATAGATTAGGTACATTAAATGCTTTTGTGACTGGGTTTCTTAGAGTACAAGACCCGAAGTTGGTCAAGGAATCCATACTGCAGTTCAAGGTGGTTCTTCAGAACCCCATTTGGACAGAAAGTTATGATGGCTTGCTGTGGGATACATCCAAGGGGACAGAACAGCACTGAGAAAGGCTCTTTGTCATACTGGGTGACTAACATTCACAGAAACACGAAGAGCGCTTTGCACACGGTCTTCTGCAGGCTTTCACACAGCTTGACTGGGCGGCCCTGGTGAGTTACTTGACCCCTCGGGGCCTCATCTCCTAGTTTTCTCATCTGCTATTTGAAGCTAACAACACTTAGTCTCCACAGCAGCTTCAAGATAGCCTATATACATCCACGCTCCACACAGAATAGCTCTTCAGCGAGCGGCACGTCACGGTCATCGGCAGCATTTTGGTGCCCCCACTGTGGCAGCCAACACACAGCCCAGCAGTCCCTCATAAACACAAGGCTAGATTCATAATGTTTCTGCACAGGGTCAGTGGGGGTTCTGGCAGAAGTTTCTTCCCAAACGTATGATTTCCATTCCTTTGCACATCACTTACAAGAACAAAACGCCAAGGCAGTCAGGAGCTTACCTTTCCTCCAGCCGGACAGTGACCTGCTGCAGGATCTGCACTGCCTGCTTGTGGTACTCCAGCTGGGCCTGCACGAGTGCGGAGAGCTGGCTCACCTGTTCAATCTGTAGATGGACACAGAAACCGTGCCTTAGTGCCCAGGTGCTGTCCTGAAGCAGCCGCGCTGCCCACCCCCAACACTCACACATGTGGAAGGACGGTCCCCAGCCCACACTCTAGCACTGGGCAATGCAAATGGCCGTGGCAAGCCAGGCTAAGACAGATGTTTCCGCAGGATACAAAAATACCCTTATGCTTGGAACCCTGTACATCAGGACCATGAGGAAAGGCAGTATTAGAAAGACTCCTCATGAAGACCGCCTAACTCCTATGGCAAAGTCTCATTCTTAGCTACACTCTTTTGAGAGGACGTGGCTCTTGCTACTTTTCTATAGGAAGAAGATGCATTGGCCAGACAACTCTTGCTTCCCTACTTCTCTTGCTAAGCTAGTATCAGTGCCACGAAAATGTGGCTGCTGCCTCTCCTGGTGGGCAGCCACGGAGTCAGGACGGCATGCCAGAGAATCTTCTGTGAGCCCTGAGCCCCATGTGCAGTGTAAAGAGGCTGGGTCAGGGCACATCTTGCTTTCACTCTACTCTAATGTTCTAAGCTGCCCCCTTCGTCACTTCCACTTTGCGTCTTGCGCTGTGCTGTGATCCGGGGGGGCAGCGACTCCTGGCTCACACAGGCTATGCTGTTCTGTGAGCCGCAGGCTGGGTGGGATCCTGGCAATGAGAAGGACTATGATTCAGGGTTTCACACAGGATCCCTCCATATTATATCGCTTCATATACATATACATGTGCACAGTCTGTGGGTAGGAGGAAAGTCAAGGCAGGATTAAAGCAGATAAAATATGTGATGGTTAACTTCAGGCATCAATTTGACTGGATTAAGGAATACTAAGATTAGCCAGCAAAACCTTACTCGGTCTACGATGGTGTTTCCAAAAGATACTAACATCTCGATCACTGGTTCTAGGGGTGTGGGGCTGGGGTGAACCCAGGGTCTTACTAAGTTGCCCAGGTTGGCCTCAAACTTGTGATCCTGATGCTTCAAGCTCCCCAGCCTCTGGAGTTGCAGGTGTGCACCCCATGCCCAGCTGAACCAGCAAGGAGGAGCCGCTGTTACCCAGCGATGGTAAGCACTACCCAGCCATCTAAGGGCCTTGATAGAACAAAAGGACAGGAAGTTGGACATCGGAGTTCCAGTTCTCCAGCAATCAGACTCACACTCCAGGCCTTGCACCAATGGCTCCTGCCTCTGCCAGGTCCTCAAGCCTCTGGCCTCAGGGAGAGAGAGACAGTTCTCCCTTGAGCCCACTGCTTCTCAGGCCTTCACACTTGGACTGAGCCCTGACACTAGCCTCTCTGCCGCTCCAGATTTCAGGAAACACAGTGTGCAAGACTCTGAGCCTTCCTGACCTCGCAAGCTGATTTCCCCAACGTGGCTCTCCTCCTATAGCTACACATCTGTGTCTGCATTTGTATCTACACCCTGCTGATTCGGCCTGTCTGTAGAGCCCTGACTGATATAGGAACTGGTACGCAAAGGATCGGTCAGCATCTCAGTGGAAGCTGACTGGCAGCTGGAGGGCCTGGAAGAAGAGACAACAATGATAGGAAAGTCTAAGGCCACTAATACTAACTGAGTACTCTGAAGATTCAGGTGCAGCTTTTACCCCACTTTATCTAAGCTCCACATATATTTCCTTTGCCACAATCATCAATCCTAATAGAAATTATTTTTTCAAAAAAAAAAAAAAGCCAGCTTCACTTCCAAGTACAGATCATTTTAGTCTACGGTGGACACAACCTGGAATGTGTTTCAGTTGATATTCATTTATAATCAGAATCTGCTGGACCTACATTTCTAGAGTGCTTTTATTAAGTAATGGATTTGCACAGGACCATCACAAATACCCTTTATCTTGGCACTGTAGGTAACGCATCAACATTCAGTAGCAGGCAAAAATCTATTTAATCAAACTGCAAGGAAGAAGAAAAATCTTTCCCATTTCTCAATCTATTTATCATTTAAAATAATTTAGAAGCAATTGCCATCTATGTGTTCCTAGCACAGAATATAACCAGACATTAATATTTTTTATAATGTATTTTAAACACATTTCTGTGCTGCCATGATACAATTAAATTTTAAAAAGCCATGAAAGAGTTACTTACATCCATCTCCAGGAGATTAAACATGCTCGACTCGGCGATTTCTTTAGACTCATCAAATTTCTCCAGAGCTTGACGGAGCTCTTCGTCTGGAATTTTGCCTTGTCGCTTCTTCTTGTAATCAAAGTCCAGGCGCCGACCTTCCAGCTTCTTCAGGTGGTGCTGAGGGGTCAAGGACAAGACACGCTGCGAAGGATTTACAGGAACGTTGCCCTGCAGCCCGCCTCGCCCTCGTGTTTCTGGCCCATGGAGAGAGCAGGTAGGCTCTAAGCGAGCACATGGCCAGAGGGGAAGAAGTACCGGCGAGGCCAAGACCTCCAGGGGCTAAGTGTGCAGCAGCATCTTTGGATACAAGGAAGCGTGAGAAAGAAGTCGTGGGAGTCAGCAACGGTCTTTATTTTACAGCTTCACCAGGTGAGAGCCAAGCTGGACTCATCCTCCCCTTCCATGATGAGAGGGGAGTGCGGGCACACCCTAAGCATATGGAAAGCTCAGGCGTGCAAGCCCCCAGCTTCTCACCTTCAGGAGAGAGCAGAGGGAACGAAGCCTCTGCTCAGTCACCGAGCGTGTAAGCATCACTTAAGTTTTGGGTTTTTTTTTTAATTAACTTTATTGAGAAACAAATAGCAATGAGACAGTTTCAAAACCGATTAGTAGGACAGTTTCAATAATTAATACATTGCATATTGTTGTCTTTGTAATGGTTATCCATAGTACTGGATGCCAACATGATATTCTGTCTAAACATGGATAGTACAAATCATTCTCATTGAATTAAGAGAGAGTAGCTATCTGTCCTAATTATTTTGTATATACCAATACAAAATGGTCTTTCATTTATATCCCATTTTTTTGTTTAGTTTTGTCAGAGATGGGTATTCCATTGCCACTGAAATACTGTAGGTGTGTGAATTCAGCAAAATAGTCCAACGTAGTCCAGCAGTCCAAAATAGTAGTGGGTTATCCATAGGACTGACAATGTCAGAAGTTGTTGACTTGAGCCTTTTAGAGCTCAGCATATTAATATGGCTTTACTTTTTATACCTCGTTTTTATACTTTTCTGCTGGATGCTTAAGACCAAGATAAAGCAAGACCTATATAACAAGAAATACTGTAACATCCTGTAACTCAGTGGTGTCCCAAATTTTCTGATCAAGGAGATTATGAGACCAGAGAGGAAAGTGACTGATGATGTAGAGTGTGCCTAAGGAGAGTCACATGGAGAGAAAACATTCTCTCAGGCTTTCACAGAGAGCAAATTGGTCAAGCAATGGCCGTGACTCATCCACATGGCTGACACTAACGAAGGATCTACAAACTGCAGTACCGAGCTTCAGGGTAAATCCTGAGGGGATTTGACTGACCTTGTCAGATACAAAAGTCACTTAAGTTTTGAATCACTTGAATCACAATATCCAGTGCCAAGTCTTAGGAATATACATCTAGGTGACCAGTACAGCATTTGAGGACCACTGACAGCTTCCCCCTTCTAGCAGCCAGGTGATGCAAGTCTGCCATAAAACCTGACCTGCACAGGAAAGCTCAGAAAGGGCTCTAAGGGTCCACACTGAGCTTCAGGCCCCAGGAAGGTCTCCAGCCTCTGCCCATCATCTCTGGCAGCCAGGTAGGAGGGAGTTTCCCAGAGTAAAAAGGTATTTTTTCCTGAGTGCTGTAAAGAACCAACAGGGAAGGTCATAAACAATGACCTGGTCATTCCCTGCCTCTGCACCCCTCCCCTTAATCCATAATTGAATGCCTCTTCTTTTGGAAGGAACACTCAAGACTCCTGAACTTGTAGCCAGCTTTACGGTAGAGCACTGGGTCAGAGTAACCATTTTAGCTAGACTGACAGGAACCTGAGTTCAAGCATGCCAGGCCATTTATCAGCCAGCAAAATCAAGTTTCAGGTAAGTACAACAATTTTTTTATAGAATAAATAAATGAATGAGCAAATATCACACACCCAGTTAGAGACCAAGCCAGCTGAATTGCATTTATTCTAAATAGCTCGACAGTTCTGTATTTATAAAGAGCGTAGAGGGCTACTCTTCCTCAATCACAACAATCATTACGAAAATGTTTATTTAAGAGTGATCTGAAAATTATTTAAGCTAGCAACTAACTACTACAGCTAGCATTTTAGGTTATTGCATCAGCTTACCACATCATTCTAATTAACAAAATTGCCTATTTGCATATAAAGGATGTTACCCATGCAAGGAAACAATTTAAAATCCAAGTAACACTGTGAAAGGCACAGACGAAAGAGTGGGTAAGGAATACTGCATTTCTAGGGCCGGGGAGATAGCTCAGTGGAATAAGTGTCTGCCTGGCAAGCGCAGGGTCCTGAGTTCAATCCCTGCACTGAAAAAAAAAGTTCAATCCCTGGTACTGAAAAAAAAAAAGAAAAGAAAAGAAAAAAAAGGAATACTGCATTTCTGGTTCTTCTCAGTCTTGCGGGGCTGTTTTAAAACTCACGTGCTCACTGTCATGAACACGAACACTGAGCTAAGCAATTGCTTTCTAAGGAGAATGGGCACGTGCGTCTACAAAATTTAGCTACTCGCTTGGCAGAGTCCGCGACACACTCACCTGAATTTCTCTCAGGTCTTTGTCATGAAGATTCTGGAGCGGGTCGATGAAGTTCTGCTTCACTTCCATGTCCAGTGAGTCCTTCACCTCGGAAAGCTCCCGCATGGCCTCCCCCACCTCGCCAAGCGCTGGACCTGCAGGGAGAGAACAGAGTTCTTGGACCTCAGAGAACAAAGGCACGACACATTTTCAATAAAAAGGCCTTTGTAGATGGAACACGGGGGCCACACTCAGCCTCTGGAAACAGCACAGACAAGAGGGAGTGCCCAGCCCCAGAGAGCAGCAGTCCCTTCACCTCGTTGGTTCTGGGAGTCAGACTTGAGGCCCCTCCTAAGAAGGAACATCCTTGTTATCAAGAATGTAATGCTTTCTTTTTCCTTCAAAAATAATGTGATTGGCTCTCTGCCTTCTCTTATACAAACCAGCTCACCCTAATATAGGATGAGCTTCAGGTCAATGAGTTTAGCAGGAACAACTACCAAGAATAAAGACCAAAGTTCAGCCAGGAAGGCTAACCATCTGGTGACCTTATACCTGGAGGGGCTGACGCCAGATATTTAGTGCTGTAACTAAAGGGGGGTAAAGGATTACAGCGTGTCCACCTGCAGCATGGAATCAGGGGCCGCAGGACAACAAACAAGACACAAGAGCCCCCATGCAGCAGGGCACCGCAGCAGCGAGCACGCTCTGCCTCAAACCCGCTTCCTGCCCACACATCCTACAGCAGGTGCCGCGCAGTCTCTGGGATCAGCCAAAGCTGGCGAGAGGACCAGGAGTTCACCAGGGCAAAGGAAAAAGAATGCTCGTAATATAAACCACCTCAACAATAACAAAGCATTTCTAGAAACAAATGCTGCGCCCAAATGTAAGATCTAAGACCAGGATTCAAATACGAAATACTTGGGCTGGCTTCCTGCGGGCCCTCCTGGCAGCTTCGCCACCCGGGCCCTCCTGGCATCTCTGCTACCCGGGCCTCCTGGCATCTCTGCCCCCCGCAGCTGGGCAAGTGCACAGAGCGAGAAAGCGCTCCTCACCGAAATTGCACTCCTCTCCGAGCTCCCTGCCGAACTTGAGCATGGCTTCCGCCAGCAGCGCCTCCGCCTGCGGGTAGCCCGGCCCCTTCTCCTGGCCGCGGATCTTTGACATGGTGTTGATCATGCTGAGCTTAGCCCTGGATGCTGAAAGCAAAGAAAGAGCAGACTTTCACACTTGGCATTCAATCCAGTGGGGAGCGCTGGATGGACAGCCCGGCCTTAAACCTGTTCAACTAGGGAAAGCCACACCTTCACTGTTGTGGCTCCCGACTGCAGTATGCAGACACGAGTATACTTGCCACCCTAAAGTCTGCTTTCCCTCCAGATCATAAGAGGAACTGAAGGAAAAACTTCCCTGAGGCCGGATCAGGTACCACGTCCACTCTCCTTTCTCACCCTCTATTAATTGTTGCGGCCTCAGCAGGGACTCCAGGGTGCTGAATGTCTCCAGGAGATCATTTGGCAAACTTACGAGTTACATGATGACCTTTAAGTGTTATTTTAGCTTTCTATCCCCCTCCTAAGAGTCAGTGGATTTAAGTAAGGAATCAGTGGTGTATTTGTAGTGTGTTCGTGTCATGTTCTACATACACTGTGCATCAAATTGAATATTTTCAAATTATTTCTCAACTAAAATTACAACCATAAACAGATCCATGAAGAACAGGAATGTGTGGTCATTAATTACAAAAATTTGATTCTCTTGTACAAAATTACATTTGAAATGGTTCTGTACCTCAGAGATAGCATTTCGTCACTGAGGCTGGCATCTGTGTTCTTCAGGCGTGCCGTGGGAGTCAGGGTCACATGCCAGCCCAGGCTGCGTCGCTGGGATGAGGACCCCCACCCCCCCAGGTCACAGGTAAAGGCAGTTGTAGCAGTCATGGCTGAAGTTTGACCTTGAATATACAGTTCAGATAGGTTTTTATTTAAATGTTGGTCCTCAAAGCTTCAACTGGAGGTAAGGAGAGTTAGAAGAGAGGCCTCCCCAACTCCACCAGGAGGAATTTAGAACAAGCAAGGCATCCAAGGGCCCAGGTTTCACAAGCTTGTAAGGAACTGAGGGGAAAGTCTACATAGAAGCAGCCAGAGCGAAGTCTAAATGCCCAGTGCTGTGGGGCAGGGCAACAGAGTCACAGAAATGTGGCACTGTCCAGCAGGTGGGGGTGGGGGTGGGACGCACGAAGACTCCTGGTTGGAAGTACCACCAAGCGTAGGCCACGTGGGGCGGACCAGCTGGGACAGCAGCACTTGCAAAGCTAGTGGTGACCCAAGGAATATAAAATTCACTTTCTTCTTCATTTTCCAAATAAAATACATTATACATGTGAAGTTTTAAAATTAAAACTGCTTCTTGTCATCATCCTTTTTTTTTTCTTGTGGAACTTAGGGCTGAAAGCAGAGAGATATCCTAAGCCTATGTCTTTAACTTTTTTTTATTATGTAGCTTTAAATTTTGAGACGGGGTCTTACTAAGTTACCCAGGCTGGCTTTGAACTTGCAATCCTCCTGCCTCAGCCTCCCAGAGTGCTGGGATGGTAGCAGGGCACACCACAACTTGCCACTACACTCACGCAATTTCAAGGAGACTCTGTCCTTAGAGCACAACTGCAGACCTTCCGTGGCCAGCCACAGCCACGCTCCAGGAGCGCGCAGGCCTGGCGCACAGCGCACACAGCACAGTGAGGGGCAGACGACAGCGGCCAGTGAGGAAGCCTGCTGTCATGGCTGTTGTGTACAAGATGCCAACAGAAAGGTAAAAATGGCACAAGCGTACAGAACCCAACACCAGACAAGAGGCAGTGGGAGAAGGGCAGAATGGAAGGAAAGGAGAAACTACGTGTAGAAAAGGAAAAGTAACAACACCACGCGGAGTGGTAACCCTTCAAATACTGTTCTAATTACATTTTACATCCTAAAACTATACTCCCTTCCTGAATACTGGCTCTTGATATTTGTATTTTATCTTTGTTCTGTTAAGAATGGTCTCTGTAAGCAATCTTAATCCATGCAATATATTACAGACGACTTTCAAATTCCTCATTTTAAGTATTACCCAGGTAAAAAGAATTGTATTTCTCTATAATTTATTTAACAATTCTAGATAAACTCTATATCTTCAAAAAATCTAAATTATTAATGACATACTTGAAAAGTTTGATATTTAAATTCTATCACAAACTCATTGTATTTTTACTAAGAAGCCTGGTTTAGGGAAACTTCTTCTTGAAAAATGTCATCCGTTTTCTGCGTTACTTGTCTGTAAATATTATGACAATTGTTTCAGAATGATTTTCTAATAAGTATTTAAGAAACTGAGTGGCCTGGAAAATACACATAGAAGGCATTCCGACTCCTATCGCACGAGCTCAGCCTGAGCTGCCTCATGAGCGGCCTCACTGTGGAGACCTGAGCCCTTTCTCCTCTACAAGGATCCGATTCCTCTCCTGCAAACCATCTTTTTCTCCACACAGCTTTGCTCTCTCCACTAAAATCTCTGAATATGCCCCATCTTCACTTTCCCACCATCACTGCCCTAGTTCGGTGGTTTATGGAAGAAACGGCTCCCAGCAACACTCTGTCCTGGACCAGGAGAGCAGGACCCTGGTGGGCAATCTACGTGTCTTGCAGTGAGACGTGCCATGGAGCTGTGCACACGGCAGGTGTCCCGCATGTCTGCCAAAGGCAGCAAGGCAGAGTCACTGCCCTCGATAGGTAAGCAGGGCCGCGGCGTGCACAGAAAGGCTGGTCCCGTGCTTTATGCCCAGAATGTTTTCCTTTGGTTGAAAAGTGACACTAAATGGGGTGGGGGGGCAGATGGGCACTGGGGACGGAGCCACGCCTCCGCTGGCGCTAGGGCTCTGTTGTGGTCACCGCCTGCCTTGTGAGGCACTTACGCATCAGTTACCACTAATGCCCCAGGGCCCCTGAAGGGTCCATGCATGAGTGGCTGTCCCCAGGTTGGCCCTGCTGTGAGACGACAGAGCCTTTCGGAGCCTCAGGTGCCTGGGGGGGTGCCCTCCGAGATACCTCCCGGGCCTGCTGGATATCTCTCTGCCCCAGGCTGAGATCTGGCCGTGTGCTCCTATCACGAGGAGCTCTACCACACCCCCCACAGAGGACAATCCAGGAGCCCCCAGTATTGGACCCCGAGACCCCAAAAGTTTTAGCTAAATAAGTCTCTCTTTGCTTCACAAGTAACACATCCAGTATTTAATGACAGCACTGCCAAGCTGACAAAACACCAGGGTGCTGCCCACTTGTCCCCAAGGAACTGACAGCCAGGTCTATAGCCTCTGGACAGAGAACTGAAGACCGCTCTCTGAGAACAAACCTGGTGTGGGCGAAAGAGCTGGGCGTGCTCCCTGCTGGACACAGTCGCAGCCCAGTTGACCACCCAGGCAAGAAGCTGCCCCAGCTAAGAAGCCCACCTACCCACAGCGGCCTTGCTGTCTTACATCTGAGTGGGACAGCACTGTCACCAGATGAACAACTGTAGGGTGGGAAAATAACTATCATTTAATACTCTTGGTATCTAAGATATTTTATTCACAAAATAAATATAAAAAATATCTCAGGAACTTTAAATTTAAATTAAATTTTAAAAATCAACAAAACTAGACATGATAAAATGGTCAATCTTCCGGCCAGGGAGATGGCTCAGGGGCATAAGTGCCTGCCTGGCAAGTGCAAGATCCTGAGTTCAATCCCAAAAAA
>NW_004524620.1:11751686-11762196 GCF_000260255.1 Octodon degus | reverse complement strand
CCAAAAGAGAAAAACAAAAAGAACAAAAGAAGTGTAAAAAATAGGAAAGTACAAAATCATGATTAATCTAGGAGATCTAGTAGCTGAACAATTAAATTTCAAGATAAAAAGAGGACAGAAATGGAAGGGAAATAAAAACATTTCGTGAATGCAAGAAAACCTTGCAGAACTAGCGGACGATGCCTGCAGGACGCAAAGGTCCGGGGAAGGCCCAGCACAACGGGTCGAAGGCCCGCTCTGAGGACCACCAACGAGACTTCAGACACCGAAACAAAGGATGTTCTGAAAGTTTTCAGAGAGGATAAAGCTGGCTTACATACAAAATAGCAAGGATCAGAAGGTCATGACCATGAGAGAAACAAAAGCAACAGAGATAAACTTTCTAAAGAATCAGTGAAACACGACTTCAAGTTTCCTAGAAAAACAATCCGCCAACCCGTACTTACCCAGGTACAAAGCGGACGTGTGGCGTCCCCGACACAAGGGAGCGCTCCTTTTCTTTTCCTTCACAAGATTGTGCAAGAGGACGTCTTAGAAACAAGTATAAATCACGAGGGGTTAGACACGAATTCTACCAAATAGGAATCTACCGCAAGGAAGCAGGACAGAGGATCCTACGAGGCCAGCCGAGGCAGCCCCGGAGACGGTCCCCCGTGCAAGCACCGAGGAGACAACCGGGCACGATCGCTGCCCCTGCGAGCCGGGAGCCCCGGGGCTGCGCACCCGCCCGGCAGGCAGGACACCTCCTGTGCACCGTGCCCCCGTGCCCCCGGGGCTGCGCACCTGCCCGGCAGGCAGGACACTTCCGGTGCACCGTGCCCCCGTGCCCCCAGGGCTGCGCACCCGCCCGGCAGGCAGGACACTTCCGGTGCACTGTGCCCCCCCCCCGTACCCCCGGGGCTGCGCACCCGCCCGGCAGGCAGGACACCTCCTGTGCACCGTGCCCCCGTGCCCCCGGGGCTGCGCACCCGCCCGGCAGGCAGGACACTTCCGGTGCACCGTGCCCCCGCGCCCCCGGGGCTGCGCACCCGCCCGGCAGGCAGGACACTTCCAGTGCACCGTGCCCCCGCGCCCCCGGGGCTACGGCTGCCTCTGCCCCCGTGTGCTGCTCTGTAACGCACCTTGTAGCTCTGGCCCCACTCCGCGCTTCTCGGCATCACTGCCCTACCCAAGCCCTTACGACCCAGCCCACGTTCTGCGCCTGCCTCTGGGCACCCACCTGATGGGCACAGCCAATCCAGAGCACTGCTCTGCCAGCAGCTGTTGGCGATGAACACCCGGCACGTGCAAACGTATTGTAAGAGATTTACGTATGTGGCGGAAGGTGTGGGAAAGAAGTAGGGAAAGCACACGCACACAAAAATCGAGAAAATGGGAAGTAACGCTGTCCTGGTCACTTTCTTGTCACTGGGACAAAACATCCAGAAGAGGAGTGGTTTGTCTCAGCTCCTGGCTCTAGAGGTCCCCGCCACGTTGGGCGGAAGCAGGCATGGAGCAAAGTGGCTCAGGTCACAGGAGCCCGGAAGTGGGCGGGGAGGGCGGAGCCCGGAAGGTCAGTGCACCCTTCCGACCGACCGTGCTCCCAGCGGCTGCTCCAAGGAGACCCACCTTCTCAGTGTCTCAGCACATCAGCTGCAGCACACCCACAGCTCAGTCATACTCCGAGAGCCACCCCTAGGAATGCAGGAGGACCCGGGGGCACACTCTGGTCTCAACAAGAGATGGCAAACCTTTCAGAGCTTTCCATGATAACAAGCAGTCCGCGAGGGCATGTGGCATAGGTTCGCCACCAGTGGTCTGAGTCTTAGCAAAGACAAAGATCAATTCCAAGAAAAAAAAAAAAAAGATGTACAAGACAGGAAATATAATGGTATCATTTTCCATGTCTCAGATTCCAACATACTTTTACATAAATGTGCAAATTAAAATACCAAATTAAATAAAATGATGCTGTAAACATACTTGGAAAATGAGTTAACAGAAATACATGGCACAATGAGAAGATGGAGAGCAAAAATTGTGATTTTTGAGACACGCTACTGACACAGAAGCAGACATGTGGGTCAGCAGAACAGAACAGAGGACCTGGACATGTCCCCACACGTTCAGCTCTCTGATCTCTGACAAAGGGCCCAAAACACACACTGAGATCCGACAGCCTATTCAAAATAGTGCTGGGGAAACTGGTCATTTATTTGCGGAAGATTGGAATTTGACCAGTATCTCTCCCAAGTACTGAATTAAGACAAAATGGGTCAAAGATCAAAATATTAAGGCAGAAACACTGAACCCACTGGAAGACAAACTACGTAAAACACTTGAACTCACAGGCATAGTGAGCGTTTCCAGAGCAGAACTCTGTGACAAGCAAGCTCCACCTCCCCACGCGAGGGCCGAGAACTCAAGGGAGAGCTGGGGAGCGCCACGCCTGCTGGTGACGAGGAGGGCTTTGGAACCAGTGACCCCTGACCTGGGCTCTGCGGATGAGGCCTGCAAAGGGAGACAGCTGCTTGTCACAGGCAATTGGAGGGCACGGGCGCAACACAGGAAGCGGACACACCCAGAGCTCGCGGGATGCACGGCCTCCAGAACGCTCCAGTGTGGCTGGGGAGAGAAGGAATGCAGAACGTCCGGAAGGCAACTGCAGTGATGGCTGGACAGATATATGCTCTGTGACCCCGTAATCCCACTTCTAGATAGACATCCAACAGACACATATGCATAACAACACACAAGAAAGTGCTATTCAAAATAGCTGGAGAATGGGAACATGTAAGTGTGTGGCAAATGGAGAAATAAACTGTGCATCCTGCACAAGGGAGGCACAGGCAGCCGTGGGGATGGCAGCAGCACAACAGAAGCGAAGAGAGTCAGACAGAAGAATCCAGACCATACGAGCAGCTTTGTGACTCTATTGAAGGAAACGCCTGAACAGACCCAAGCTACAGAGCTGGTGGCCAGCCCCTGGCATCTGGAAGGGGGCGTCTGGGATCCCGAGAGCACTGAGGCTCTCCAGTGTGCTGCGCCTGACGGGAGGGCCGGCCAGCAAGTGGTGCCCTTACGCTCTGCACACGGTGCTCTCTGCAAGTTAAAGGCAATTAAAACGGTCTAAGCCTGGACTGAGCCTCCCAGAGTGGGATCTGATGGAACGCAGTCCCTGACATCATGTTTTAAGTCCCGTGGGTCAGTGGTGACAGACCTGTGGCACACATGGCACCAGCACTGCCCCAGGTGATTCTAATGTTGAGAGCCACAGCACTCAGATCTCTAGGCTGCGCTTCAGTAACTGGGAAATCTAACAGAATATCACGTGTCATGCCCACCTGCTAAAGGTAGATGGGCTGCATCTGTAAGGATGAGTGCATGTAGTTCAGAGGTTAAATGTCTACCTAAATTCCGAAAGATACTACAAAGCAAAGACCAGGTTCAAGCTTAGAGGTCTGAGCTATTCCAAAATCTGTCTCATTTCCCAAAAGCTTAGAGCTGCAGATGAAAACCCCCAACTCTCTATAAGACTCAAAGAAAAACAATTATAACACTGTCTAAAGGCTTTTAGCCATGACTTTTCAACCTGCTGTATCTCGGGATTACTTAGAAATTTTCTTAATGGCTTCGATATGAGAACCCAATGACCTCCTTGATAATTCAGAACATCCACCAGGTCACTCCACGGGGTCATAAGCAATATGACCTCAGAAGCATGTAAGTCACCTGCAAAACTTTGGAACTGTTGGTGTCCAGATCACACAATTCAAGCTGCAAATCTATGCAGCAAGCTCGCTCTCGAAGACAATGGAATTCCACTTCCTGGGCAACCACTTGTTTGCCTGAGTTAGTAAGACAGAGACTGTCACCTGCGCCTCTCTGGCCCAGCCCTCGCCTGTGTTACAGACTCGCCTAGCCTAACACCTGCTCGAGTACCCTGGGATGTTCAGGCACCTCAGATGTAGTCAACCTACCCAGACTTCCCACCGCCCCCCGCTCACTACTCCTGCAGTGCTGCCAGTACTAATGGACACAGCTCCACCTGGTTTTCCAGTCCCTCATGTCCTGCATCTTAGTCATCCTTGATGTGGCCTTTGTCTCACACGCCATACGCAAGTAGTACATTGTCAGCTCTGCATTCAAAACACATCCCAGTCAGCTCTTCTTGCGCTGGCCCATCACCCTCAGTTAGAGGACCCCACCTGCTAACTCTGTACTCTCGCTCCCTATGGCCTCTTCTGCACACAGGACACAGCGTGGTCCCACTCGCTGTTAATCAGGTAGCCACCTCCCCAACCGCTGCAGTGTGTTCTCACGTCCCTGAGCATGGCACTAAGTCCCAGCAATGATGGTCAAGCCTTCTGTGTCACTCCTTGCTTCCTGCCCCTCCTGCCAGGGCTCTCTGCTGTCCTCTGAACACACCCAGGCAACCCCCTTCCTAAACCCAGCCCCTTCCTACCTCCCTTACTTTCCATATTTCTTCCCTGCGCTAATGACTGCTTCACATGAAGTTTGATTCACTGTCAAACTCGCTCCATGAGCGCAGGACTTCGTTTCACTCACTGATGTCTGCCTGTGGCTTACACACTGCCCCAGAATAAACTTGGCAGGGGACTGAAAGACTTGAGTGGGCTTCCTCATTCCCAAATGAATAACCCCAAAGGTATTACTGCAAGAATCAGAAATGATGTTTGCAGAGTGTGGCCCTTACAGAAATACTTACAATAAATGCTACACGTATACAATACATTCTTTGGGATATTCAGGTAGGTTAACAAAGAGGTATACTAAAAGACTAAAACGGACATTCCCCGAGGATCAAGGACAAAAGCATGTTCATAGATTAAGTGGGTTTAGATTAAATATCTTATATGCCTTTTATAACACTGGGGATGAGAACCCAATCTAGAACAAAGTAATAGAAATAATAAGTGTTTAATGTAAAAGGGTAACAAGGCTGCTGTAGATAAAACTGTGCTCGCTCAGTATGTATTTACTGATCTCTAATTCCCAATGCGATTGAAAACAGATTTTAAGAAGTAACTAAGGGTAAATAAGGTCATAATGTTATGCCCTAATTAAGCAGCAATAGGGGCCCTACAGGAGGGACTACGGAGATCACTCTCCACACAGGAACGAATAAAATCTATATGAAGATCAGGGAGAATGTCAATTTCTGCAAGTCAAAACAAGGGCCCTCACGAGGAATCAAACTGTCCAGACATCAGCTTGATTCCTCCCAGCCTCACGAACTAGAGACCCCCATGCATTTCTGTTGCTTAATCTTATGGTATTAGCTACACCAGCAAAATTTGATTAAAGTCAGATTTTAATTATCAGGTGAGAGGAGTACATAAAATTGGGGAGATACTATTCACCTCACTTTACTGCCTTTTCATATCTTATTTTTAATGAAGTTCTATCAAAGGTAAATTTTATGAACCAGGTGAATTCTTATATTCATGAGAAAATCACTAATTATTTTTTATTTTATATGTATTTCTGAAGCTTCCATCTTTGTAAAAATTCCACTCAGGTTTTTCTTGGACAAAGTCATCTAAAGTTAACTTTGGAAGGAGCCTCACGGCACATGAAGTTTCTTAGCAGCAAGCTCTCCTGAGTCCATGGGTAGTGGCAATTTATTGATGACCAAGTTTTTTTCTATAAGCACACATACATGAGATCAACAAATGAATATGTAATTGTACAATCTCCTAAGAGGTGACAGGGCTCTGACATTTTCCAGGTAACAAAGATCTCTGCATTTGTGAGCCTTTCCACCCCTGAGGCGCAGCAGTCGGAACCTACAAGTTAGAGGACAAAATGTCCCACGGAGCTCCTGGTGTGGGGAATTCAGCGCACAGTCAGCTGAAGCCGAGGCAGAGACAACGCAGCAGTAGGACGTGGTGGAGCACAGCTGCCAGTCACGGCAGTCAGGGCGCAGCGCCAGGGAGGAGGGGCGAGCGGCACGCAAGGACCCCGCGCCCGCCTCCGCGCCCCATGCACACAGCCAGCCCGGCTTTCCTCACCCGCTGGGCAACTCTTCCACCACTACCGCGGACACAGCAGGAGGACTGGTAGGCCAGCCTCCCTGGCCCCATCGACAGGCGCAGACCGTGCGCCTTCTGCTCACGGCAGCTCCTGGGATTTCATACACTGGTATTCTGGAGACAGCTGACACTGCTGAGTGTACATGAGGGGCATCTTTCTTCTCGTCTACCTTTATTCACCTTGGTACTTTCAAATGACTATCAGAGACTTTGCACAACATAACCTACCACTATAAATCAATGTTCTCTTCTATGCAAATAGTCACTGAACCTTCATCAACATGCACTGGTTAAACTCAAAGCAGCCTCTTGGTGAGTTGGCAGTACACCAGTTCCTGCCTGAGGTAGGCAATGATTATGCTACTGCACTTAAAAATAAAATTCTTCAAAAAATTTAAGGAAATACAGAGAAACGTAACATGAATAAATGTATACATATATACATTGCAGATGCTTCACTGTTTCCAGATGTCAAATACAATGTTCCTGACATTCTCTGAACAGGAACTCTGAACAGAAAATATTACAGAGGAGCATTCCTGTCTGTTGTGTCTCTAAGAGAGGAGGACGTGCATGTGCATAATCATAGATGTCACTTTTTTTTTTTTTTATTTTAGGGAAGGGTCTGTAGGGTGTTCAGGGTCTCACTACTAGATCAGACTCGTAGTGATCTGCCTCTTTACAGCCCCCCAAGAGCTGGGATTACAGGCACGCGCCATCATGCCCAGTCTCAATGCTGTCTCTGCATGCCCCGGGGTGGGGCCGGCACAGCAGGCTTGGGGATCGAATCCCCTGACCGCTGTGCCTGCGTGCAGGTGCTTTAATATACTGAGCTATTTGGACAGCCCTGATGTGACATTTTACAGACATTCGTTAGAAAACCCCGGAATTTTTCCTAGAATGGTTCTGTGAACTATCAGGGTCTATGGCTTGCTAACCTCAGAGGACCAAGAAAAATGCTGTTTTCTATAGATTTTTATCCAAAAAACACTGATGCTGAAAGATGAGATGCTCCTTTTTTGAATGGAAAAACAGGAAATCTGATGTCTTTTTCTCAGGTTTTTTTTTTTTTTTTAAACAAGGTTTGTAACAAATGGGCTGTCTGCAGCTCTAGAAGCCAGCGCCGCTGTGGGCACAAGGCTGCAACAGAGATCTCTGAACACAGGCTGGAGGAGCGAGAGGCGGGGGACAGAAGCGGGCATGTGTTGCTGGAGGCATAAGGGTGAGGGTGCACCCGCCCTCCTGTCCCTGTCTCCCTCTCCGCCCTAAGTGCCTGGAACGAGAGTATCTGGGGACCAGCGTTGGTAAATGGTTTTCACTTTGCAACCTGCCTTCTGCAGCTGCAGCACACTCCCTCCCTCCTCAACTGAGAAATTTCAAGTAAGCAAACACAGATGCAAGGTCCTGAGTTCAATCACTGGTATGGGGGGGAGAGGGAGAGAGAGAAAGAGAGAGACAGAGAGACAGACAGAGACAGACACACACAGAGACAGAGCGCAAGAGCAAGCAAATTGACAGGGCACCTGTCTGTCACGACAATTCAGCCTCCAATCCTGGGCCTGACAACAAAGCTGCTGCCCTGTGCCGGCAGAGTAGGCGGCCCCAGACTCGCCAGCCGAATCGCCTTGATCTGACGGTCAGGCAGAGCTAGCGGGTTCCACCCGTGCCAGGGCACACCAAGAGTCCACACGGCTCCACACACTGAGGACCTGTGCTCCTGTGCCCTCGCATGTCGCTCACCCAAGCAGAGATCACCAGCAGGTCAAGGGCTGAGCGATCCGCACCAGCGCTTGTTCATAAATGTTACTATCTGGTCTCAAAACTTAGGAAGAACCTTAAAATATATCTGAACAACTGAAGAGCGCATGTCCTTCTGCAGCCACCATTTCAGAAGTGTCACCTACGTGTAGTTTGCACACATCACCTCTTTAATCCTTGAGGCAACATATGAGACAGATTTGAGTTCTGTGTTTTATAAATAAAGGAAATGAAGCCTGTCACTTGCCCCAGGAGGTATAGCAAAAAGACTGCACCAGATTTAAATCACAGCTCTCTCTCTTCCCTTTGCCCAGGTCCTGCAGCTCTATTACTGCTGCACTAAACTAGGTCAGATGAGGGCTCATCTCAGCGAGAGAGGAAGCCTCGGCCGCATGTACACATGTCAGATGTCTTCACACGCAGAGCTGAGGAAGGGAACCCCGGTCATCAGAGTGAGGCCAGGAGGGCCGGCGAGCTCGCTCAGTGGGCTAAGCACCTGCTTTGGCAAGCTCAGGGACCAGGGCTCGAGTCCTGGCCCCACATCCATGCCAGCTCTGCCCCCAGGCACACAGAGCAGGGCAACCGAGTCCAGGGGCAGTGGCTCACGCCTGTAATGCCAGAGCTGGGGATGTTGAAAACAGGAGGATCACTACATGTCTGAGCTGCATAGTGAGACCCTGTACCAAAGACATAAATAAAAAAAAATGAAGTTAGGATACTGGAAGTCTTTCCATCTATGTGACCTGGTGCAAACTCTGTGAAGAAAACTATGGTTAACAACCACAACTGAAATCACCAACACCAAAACATCCACCTACATCTTTATCACCAGTCAAAAGATAAAGCCTAGTTTTGGGAAAAGATCAATAAAATTGACAAGTGAACTAAGAAATAAAGATCTAAGTTACTAAACTCAGAAATTAAATGGGGACATGACTGATTCTATAAAAATACAATACAGTGGTATATTGATTCATGAACTTAATTTGTTCTGATTTTAGAAAAGATGGCCACACCTGAGTTTGTGTGGGAAAGACGGTGGTGGTCAGGCTTGACTCCTGGTGCAGAGTTTGCAAGTGATAAATAAAATTTTAATTTTATTTATTTATTTATTTATTGGCAGAACCGGGGCTTGAACTCAGGCCCTTGTGCTTGTCAATATAATAAAATTTAAAAATTATTTTGTCTGCAAAGCAAACTTTTTTACAAACAAAGGCTTTCATGAACTGAGGTACCATTTTATTAAGAAGGTACTATGATTAATTATGTATCAAAAATCTGGATAGTTCAATTAAGTGAAATGGGCAAACTCTTGGAAACAGAAAACCTACCAAGATTAACTCACAAACAGAAAACTGAACAGATCTACGACCTGAAAGAAGTCTGAATTAGTAATCAAAAGCTGATAAAGTCCTGGATTTGATGGTTTTACTAATTAACTCTACCAAACATCCAGAGAACTAACACCTTCTCAAACTTTCCCAAAAAAGCTGAAGAGAAAGGAGCACTTCCTGACTCATTCTATGGGGACGGACTTATCCTGAAGCCAGAACCAGACAGCAAATGCTGCCAGGACGTATCAAAAACTCCACAGCAGTGCCCTTTATGCAAATTCACTCAGAAATTCTCAACAAAATATTAGTAAACCAAATTCATCAGCATACTAAAAGGATATTATACTATAGCTAAGTAGAATTTTTTTCCTGGAATACAAAGATGGTTTAGGATACAAAAATTATCCATACATAGGGCTGGCCAGATAGCTCAGCATACTAAAGCACCTGCTTAGACAGGGCTCAGAGGCTGCAGTTCAATCCCCAGCCTGCTGTGCTGTCCCCGCCCCCAGGGCGCGCTGAGACAGCAATTGAGACTGGGCATGGTGGTGCATGCCTATAATCCTAGCACTTGGGAGGCTGAAAACAGGAGAATCACTACAAGTCCGATCAATGTGGTAAGGCCTTGTAGACCCTGTACTAAAATACATAGAAGAAGACAAAAAGATTATCCACAGAGTATACCATATCAATAAAATGAAATTTTAAAAATATATGACTGGGCCAGGCAATAGCTTGGTGGTCTAAGCCCTGCCTGGCAAGCACAAGGACCCAGGTTTGATCCCCGCTACCACATGCTATGCCAGCCGCATGTCAAGCCAGCCACCAAAACTAGGCAGGGTGGTTGCATGCCAGTAATCCCAGCACAGGGGAGGCTGAGACAGGAGGATCACTACTAGCCTGAGCTGCGTAGCGAGATTCTCTACCAAATAATTCATTCATTAATTTAAAATATATATGTATGACCATCTCAACTAATGCAGAAAATATATTTAGCAAAATTCAACATGTTCCCATGATTTAAAAAAACACTCAATAAGCTAGGATTAGAAAAGAAGTATTTCAGGCCAGTGAGATAGCTCAGCGGTCTAAAGCACCTGCTTAGGTAAGCTTAGGCAAGTGTATGCACAGCAGTTCAGTTCCCAGCACCACATGCCATGCCAGCACCACTCCTGGGGTGGGGTGGGGAGGGGGAGCAGGGGGAGCAGGAGGAGGAGGAGGAGAGGAAGAGGAAGAGGAAGAGGAAGAAGAAGAGGAAGAGGAAGAAGAGGAAGAAAAAGAGGAAAAAGAAGAGGAAGAGGAAGAAGAAGAGGAAGAAGAGGAAGAGGAAGAAGATGAAGAGGAAGAAGAAGAGGAAGAGGAAGAAGAGGAAGAGGAGGAAGA
>NW_004524620.1:11724889-11746056 GCF_000260255.1 Octodon degus | reverse complement strand
GGGCCCCGGCTCCCCCGGCACAGGACAGCACGCTTAGCACGCGGGGCCCCGGCTCCCCCGGCACAGGCAAGGAGCAGTGGTGACATTTTAAGTAATACCCAGCTTTATCACTCTTCAGCATGCTTCAGAGACAAGGAAGAAAATGTCATTCATCCCCCAATTCCAATTGACTAAGAACTCTGGATGACGGGACTTGTCTCAAATGTATTAGGAACCTAGGAACATTCAGCGTGTCCCGTAAAGATGCAGCGAACGTGGGACACCCAGCAGCCTTTGTGATACATACGAATTACACTGCCTACTGTCCGGTTTATATTTTCTTCTTTAGAATGTTTATTCTTTAAAGCCCTATAACTTTGAAGTTATGCACTATTTTTCTCACAATGGCTTCTGCAATCCGTCTTTTATGCATTCTGCTTATTTTCAGTATCAAGATGTGGAAAAGTGAGAGCTCGGCTGCCGACTCGGCACAGGTCCTCTCTGGGAGGGCAGTCGCTGCGTCTGCAGTCTTCCTGCGCTTGTCCAGCAGGCACGGGGGCAGAGGAGGCACTGATGTCACGAGAGACACAGAGCGGGACACGAGGCCTGCCCGCCAGGACATGCAGAACACGCAGCGCTGTGCAGCCGAGGACACAGGTAAATGAACAGCAAAGGCGACAGGGAGTAATTGTAAGTGCCACTCCCACAAAACACCTCTTGTAATCTTATAATCACCACCTAATCCTCAGCACCTGCATCCATCCCTGGAGGGAACTATCTATGAGGGCAGCCTGTGGGAACAAAATGTGATTCTCCCATCCAAGTACTAACCAGGCCCAACCCTGCTTAGCTTCCGAGATCAGACGAGATCGGGCGCGTTCAGGGTGGTATGGCCGCAGACACAAAATGCGATTCTGATGTCAATGTTTCTTTTTAGGGGCCAATGAGACACTCTGAAACTAATGCAGCTATCTTTTATTTCCACAGGCAGTAGCCCACAAATGAGGTTTAAAATTATTATTTAAAAATTTTTAATAGAAATCTAATGATCCCCATTTAATAGCTCGACCTTAGACACACTAGAAAAAGACCATCTACACTTTCAACAGAAAAGTATTTCTGCACAGAACCATGTATCCACTTTGACAATACTGTTTTATTCAAATGACTTTTCAGTACTGAATTCTGACATTAGAGTCAGAATGATTTCTCAGTGCAAAAAGTTTCTGCAGTAAAGAGTCTATAAGCTGGAATGGATGTACACACCAATCTAGCCATGTCTGCTACTTGAAAATGTCCACTCTCCACTACAAAAGGAATTTTTTTAAAGATTGAAACATTAAAACTTAAAGGTTTCAGGGCCGGGGAGATGGCTCCATGGAATAAGCACTTCCCTGGCAAGAGCAAGGGCCTGAGTTCAATTCCTGGTTCTGCCAAAAAAAAACAAAAAAACCCTCAAGGTTTCTTGACCCTAAGTCAACAGTTCTATTCTCTATTGAAAATAAAATGCTCAGATATCATAAATAAAACAACTAAGCAATAAACATATATCAAACTTAGTAAACAGGCTCAATGGAAAATGACTGAGAGCTACGCTGTCCATTATAGAAACTTGGTCCTCAGGGGCCACAGAGGACTTGGACTGTGACAAGTCCAAACTGAGATGGGCCCTGAGTTTAAAACGCCCACTAAATTTCAAAGACTGAGTAGAAGAGGAAAAATAGAATGCAAAATATTTTAATATTTGCTACTGGTTAATATTTTGGATATACTGGGTTAAATGAGATATGTTGAAGTCAATCTCATTCTTTTCTACTTTCTTAATGTTTCCACAAATTCATGCATGGCTTGCATTACACTTCACCTGGACAATAACTGAGTTAGTGCCTCTTTCTTCCCTCTCAGGCTGAAATACTTACATAAGAAAGCAGACTTGTATTTTCTCCAGTGATCTAGCTCTTAGGAACTAGAGGCTTACAACTAGTACAGTAGAATGTGTGCATAATGCTTTCCATGTGCAAATTATTTCCCATCTAAAAATGAAACCCTTGAGTACTGCTGGTGAGAGTGTAAATTAGCACAGCTCTCCTGTAAAACAACATGGAGATGCCTCCAACAATAAACTACGGCCTGAGCGGCCAATCCCACTGGCGGACGTATTTCCGAAGGAAATGAAACCAGCAGGTCCGGATGCGCCCACGCTTCCCTGCCCACTGCAGCACCACACACAGTACTTGGAGGAAAAGCAGCGTCTGCGTTCTCCAGGATGGAAGGAGAAGGCAAAGGTGGCACATGCACACAACAGAGCTACACGTTACCTGCAGCCGCAGGGGAGACCTGGAGTCTATTGTGCTAAGTGAGAAACGCCAGGCACAGAAGGACAGGACTGTCTGACCTCACTCACAGGTCTATTACAAACCTACGTGATCTAGAAGTTGAGAGCAAACCGGTGATGACGAGAGGCTGGGGGAGCAGGGGCAGGGGCGGGACACGCTGGTCCACGTGCCGTGGCACGGTTCGAGGGGTGTAAGAAGTTGTGACGTGTTAACGTTTTGCACAGCAGTGACCGCAGATTGCGATGACGTATTGTGTATGTTTAAAAGCTAAAAGGATTCAGAGTGTTTCCAACATAAAGAAATGATAAATTTGTGTGTAGACAGATGCTTAACCTGCCTTCAGTACTGTACAGTGGATAATGAAATGCTATATGTTTCCTCAATGTGTACACTTGTACAAGCAAAACCGAAATTTTAAAAAGCCTTTTTTAATCCAAACATCTTAGAAATCTATCCTGGTTCTGTTGCTCCAGTCGGTAGTTTTGCACTCCTACTGAAAGGCTTTAAAGTCACCTCTCACGTTTTCAAAAGCCCTGCTTCTTAGAGCAGAACTTCAGGCCTACAAGCCTACTGCCCCTCCCCTGCCTCATCAGGGAGCTAGATTTTTCAGAAAGAATTTTTCAGAAAGAAGCCTTCTAAGTCACTCCCCTCAGAATGCATGTAACTTACACTATTAGGCTTATGATTTCTGAAAGGCTGGGCCCCTTCTTGGTCCTACGCTTCTTCCCACCACTACTAGAATTGATTTTTGCAATGAAGAAAATGCTGTTTACATGTGTAGAAATTAGGGTCTCAGGGAAAGGAAAGCTTTCTCTTTCTTTCCTTTGTAAAAGTGGTCTCATTACATTTGCTGCTGTCAACTGTGCCTCATATTCTTTTATGCAAATACCTAAATGCCTATTGGCTGCCTGGAGCTGAGCTGGGGGCAGAGGAGATAGCAGAAAGACAGGCACAATCCCATCCTCAAAGGGGAGAGAAACAAAACCAAGCATATTATGGCATATGATTTCAACAAGTGTGACATGCGCCGTTACTGAAAAGCAGCTCGGATTATGGAATACATAGAGAGAGGCCAAGGAAGTCTTCTACACAAACTTCATGCTGGCCTGAAAGAGGCATGTCCTAACAAGGTAGGGTACTGTTCAGACTTGTGTCTAGGTGGCCCCCCAAAGCTTCACACAGTCACAGATGGGGCTTGTTCAGAGGGGGCTGGATCTACAGTGCGATGCTGGGATTAAGGAATGCGATTGGTTTGGAACAGCTCTAATCCCAGTAGCCTAGAGAAAAGATGAAAGGGCAGAAAGAAGTTGCCAAGGCCCCTTGCCTGCTTTTACCTGCCTGCTTGCCATGGACTTTCTCCTCTGTGCTGCCCCTCTGCCACGCCATCCTGCCCTGGAGCCAGCCAACTATAAGCCGAAACCTTGAGAAACTGTCAGCCAAAAGGAACCTTTGCTCCTCTACCTTTGAGTGTCCAGTATTTTGTCTCAGCAATGAGGAAAATAACTCAGACTGGCAAAGGGCCTTTAAAGCCATGTTGAAATCTGAAAACTTAATCCTAAAAGCATGAAAAACTATTGAGGGTTCTATATAAGATAGTATGATCAGATTTGCCTTTGGAAAATCTCACTCTGGAGGTAAACAGTGAACGCAGAACCTTCAGACTATGTGTGTGTATACCTAGAAATTCATCAAAATCTCTCTGGTCATCATTTCAGCAGGAACTGAGTTTTAAGAGTATAAAATATGTATAAGCTCTAAAACATTAGATCCAAAACCCAGTCAACATCCTCAAATATTAATGTAATACAGGGTGCTCTCAAACTATCTCCCAACCATTGGTTTCCAGTGAGTCTATTGGCCACATTATGTAATTTGTTACTTGGCATTATCCCATGTTCTTTTTTTAATTTAAAAAAAAAAATTTGTTTTATTTATTTATTTATTTGGCAGAACCAGGGATTGAACTCAGACCCTTGCACTTGCCAAGGAAGCGCTTATTCTACTGAGCCATCTCCCCCCCCCCCCTTTGTTTTTAAGGAAAGGTTTATTTTAACTCAGTGTATAGAGTTAGTGCATAATCAGCTGGGTCAAAGCAAGAAAACATGGTAGAGGAGAAACAGTTCATGGTGTGGCAGGCAGGAAGCAGCAA
Source organism: Octodon degus (assembly GCF_000260255.1). Taxonomy (NCBI): domain Eukaryota; kingdom Metazoa; phylum Chordata; class Mammalia; order Rodentia; family Octodontidae; genus Octodon; species Octodon degus. The sequence continues at coordinate 11,741,592 of NW_004524620.1, read as the reverse complement.
GCGGTGCAGCAGTGAGCCTCTCCTTCCTTGTTCTCCACGTTCTGAACTAAGTGGTTGAAGTATTCAGCCAACTGCACTAGTTGGGAAAGATTCCCTTTGATCTACTTTGGTCAAGGACTGATTGCCTCTAGGCAGTTTCTAGACTCTTGTGCCGCATCCCAAGGGCTCTTGGGTCTGAACGGACACGGACGTAACCAGCCACCTCCCAAGATCTCTGTGCCACATCTACTCTGGGAGCACAAACCTGTAGAGGAACTAACGCCTCTCGGCCGTAGCCATCACACACAGGCAGTACACATTCAGTTTGGTTCTGAACTTTTTGGCTTTGACACTTATTTGTATATGCTTGTGTGCGGCCTGAACACAGCTGGCTGCCTAATGATACCATGTTGACCCAATACAGCTGCCTTCCTGAAATCCTTCTGGGGTTCCCTGGGGACACCATTAGTGGTCCTCTTGGTCACAGATGTTCATTCACTTCCCAGAGAACTTTAAAACTACCTTTTAAACTTTTTTCTGTTTTTATTTTATTAGTACATATTAAAAATACATAATAATCACATCCTTCATGGAATAAAATTATTACATTTGTAACTAATCAAAACATCTTTTCTAAACATTTAGGGATGTCTCTCCCAGCTATTTCCTCCTTTGTCCTTTTTATTAAAATAAAAATAGGTCTCACCATGTTCTCTTCTGAATTTCTACTACACCCACTGTTATGGTTTGCCTAGTTGTCCCTCCGAGTCTCATGCAGTCATGGGGTAGACTTCTAGAGTTTGTGATTAACTCATGACCCACTGGGATTATGAGTGTGAGTGCTGCTGGGATTATGGATGTGAGTGCTGCTGGGATTATGGGTGTGAGTGCTACACCCACCCTGGGGCAGATAGCCTGAATGCAACTTTTAAGACTGACTTCTGCTCTGTAGCCTTTGTTGCTGCTACTCCTCTCTTTTGCTTTCTGCTCTTTGCCACCACCATGAAAGGCCCAGCAGCAGGAAGCACATGGACTGAGGCTCCAGGCTCCAGTCTGGCTGCACCCTTCCCAGTTTCCCTGGCCCCTGGTTTTTTCCCATATTAAATGGGGCTGTGCTAGAGCACTCATTTTCCAGACCTAGCCATTTGAAATTACCACCAACTGGGGAACTCAAAGCAACAGTGCTTCCTCACAGGTCCTGAAGGCAGAACTCTGCAGGGAGTGCTGGTGGGTGGCTTCTTTGCAGAGGCTGGATGCCAGCTCCTTCCCTGGCTCTGCCAGCCTGCCATGGCTCCTGGCATCCCTGTGCCCTCTGCTCCTTCCTCCAACAGTGGTCTTCCTAGGTTTATGTCTCCTCCTTCTCCTCCTTTAGGGACACCAGTCCTTGCATTTAGAGCCTGCTCCACATCCAACGCACGTCCATCTCAAGATCCATCCCTCTGATGTTTGGAAAACTCCAGCCTTCAGCTCACATCACACTCTGGGGGTCTGGGCAGAGCTGACTCAGGGAGCACACACACAAGCCACTGTACCTGCCTGCGGGAGAGCGTGAGTCCATCATCCTCAGGCAACCTGCTGAGCCTGCCCCGAGAACGCAGGTTACAGGGCAGCCTGGCCATGTTTTCACCCTGAGTTGTGCAGCTGTGCTTCAGATTACCCGCCCCTGGCTCAGGCCTCACACCATCCTCTTTCTTAGCTCTTTCCCAGACAGCGCGCAGAGCCATTGCACCGCCGAACGCCCTTGCGCTCTCAGCAAGCACTCTTTCTCTTCCTGTTCCTAACTTCAGGCTCACAATACTGACTTAGTAGCACAGTTCATGAGCATCCCAGGAAATTAGTCATACTTCAAAGACAAAGAGAAAAGTATCCTGGCCCTGGATACTCGTAAGCAGAGGCAGTGGCCCTCTTTTCAAAACTTGACCTATTGCAGCCACTTAAATACTAAGAAATAAAAATGTGTCTAAGAGATCTTGACATCTCTGAGGAATGTAACTGTGAAGAAAGTCGTCCTACGTAAAAGTCAGAAACTTGATTCAGGTCTTCTCTACCTAACTTGCCAATGATCATCTGAAATCTCACCTGGTCTACTGTCCGCTCAGCTCCTTGGCCTTACCATATTTTTTTCCTGGCATAATGTCATCTATTTTTCAAGAAGGACAGAAAACAACAGACTCACCTTGAACATGGCAGCTGTGCTGTCAGGACGGAAGGCAGACAAGCCCCACCCGTGGCTCAGGCCTCACAAGAGCTCCTCTCGTAGCTCTTTCCCTCTGAGCCTCAACATCCAAGCTTACTGGGCCTAACCAGTGGCTCACATTGAAACTCCTAAAAAACTCATCCCAAGCCTAAGTATTTTTCCTCGTGTTTCCACACCTCACTTCAGTACATCCGGTCCTGCCTGAAGTCCCTGCACCCTGCAGACAGGACCTGACAAGGACAGGCAGGGTCACGAGGTCCGAGCTGCAGGCTGTGGTGTTCTTCTATCCCTGGAGCTGAGGCGTGGACAGTTTTACCTGGTTCTCTTTCCAAGACAAACATCTATCATTTCTATTGTAATTCATTTCTCTTAAAGTATAGCATGTTAGCAAGGAAAATTCTGACCTGTGATGTGTATGGAAAAGAAGCCGAACCAAAAACAAACTCCTAATTCTGTATCAAAAGAGGCCCCTTGTAGTTCACAAAACCCCCATCATTCTACTTTCGCACATCCTACTGAAATTTTATCTTAATACGTCACCCCACTTGTACACACATGCTGCTAAGTGTACTATGATTGACTAAAATAAGACAGATGCTCCTATTACTTCAGGATGAGTTTTAAACACCACCCCACCTTCTCAAAGTGACGTCACTGACCCCCAGCAGAGCGGACGGAGGAAGCTGCCGCCCAGCAGCACAGAGCGTGAGGCTCCCGCAAGACGGCCTACCTGGATTGGGCTGGAGGTACTCGATCGTTTTCGTCATTATTTCAATCACGGCCCTGCTGGTGACATCCACTTTCTGGAACGAGAAGAGGAACATGCTAAGTGTCAACAGCCGGTAGCATTAGAGCCTCTGGCCTTCCCAAGTCTGTATACATCCAGGGATGGGCAACTCAGCGCCGATGAGTCCTGGAGGGAAAGCGAGGGACTCTCGGAGCCCCAGGGAACAGCGGCTTCATGCGCAGCAGCTGTCTATCAAGACTGGAAAGGCCCATTCACCCAAGGAGGAAACCGATGATTTCCTGGTATTTACTTGAACATACACTTACTTATCTTCTGGTAAAAAAACGAGGTGCAGGTCGTCAAGCATATTTTGCCCGCAGAAGCAAGTTCTGGATCATGACAGCATCCAGGTTTTGCCACCCGCAAGAATAATGAGCGAAATAAAGTTTGTACGGAACTTCTAAGGATGTGCTAAGGACTTACAACCTTCAGCAAACAGTTGTAGCCAACCTTGAATAGCTGGTAAATTCTGAAGAGAATCCTGGTGTTCCAGTCTGTCTGGAAAGGGCGCACCTGGCCAGCGGTGGGCCCAGCAGTCCGCCGTGCCCTCCCGGTGGGCCCTGCTGCCATGGAGAGGGGCCAAGAGCTGCATACTGCAGTCCGGGCCTTTCGGCCTTCGCTCCCGAGTCCCGCTCTTAGCACTATGTGAGCCACTCACTCAAGCCACGGGGAGAATGCCTGGGGCAGGCAAGGGCCTTCTCCTGCGCGTATTGCACGTGTGATAAAGGGCTTTTTGCTTAGTTTTAATGGAGTTTAAGGACTTCTCCTTGAAATCTAAGAAATCTCCATAATTTATAGCATTCACATGTAAAATGAGCTTTGTATGTAGGAAACGTCTTTCTCTCCCACAATCTACTCATTAAAATGTCTTAGTTTTCCAGCTGGGCGTGTGTTTCACGCCTGTACTACTCAGGAGGCTGAGGCAAGGGGGTTACCGTGACTTTAAGGCCAGTATAGACTGCATAGCAAGAGCCTGCCTCAAAAACAGAGCAAGCTAAAAGAAAGATTTTAATTTTTCAATACTTAACAATTTTTTCCTGTTCCAAAAACAACTGGGATGGGGGAAAGGAGCAAAGAAAGAAGGAAAAATTATATATAATAATTAACATAACTATACTAATTTCTTTTAATCCATTGAAAAGATCAGTTTGTGCTTATACTGGCTGATTAATTCCACATGCCAACATCTTATAACCTGGGCAGCTACTTCAGAAACAACAATATGCAGAGCATTAACTTGCTAATGTTTTATTATGCCACTTTAAAACTCTATATCATAGTTTTTGTGTCTTTCTCTTTTTAAAATAAAAGGTTTTTTAATGTAAAAAAAAAATAGTTTCTTGGCCTACCTGGATTGGGCCTAAGCAGTGGCTCACATTGAAACTCCTAAAAAACTCATCCCAAGCCTAAGTATTTTTCCTCGTGTTTCCACACCTCACTTCAGTACATCCGGTCCTGCCTGAAGTCCCTGCACCCTGCAGATAGGACCTGACAAGGACAGGCAGGGTCACGAGGGAATCATATCACTGGTATGTTTGCTAAGGAAAGACATTTTTTCTTACGAACTTAAAAGTTAATACAATCGCCTGACTTTGTACACACACCCATGGACGAATCCTACAGCAGGCCCCTCAACAGACTCGCATTTTAAAAACTTGGAGACTTGGGAGATGCAATATTACAGTATTATGTTTAGTTTCCAGAGTGGGATTTTACCTTAAAAGGGAACTGACAATAAAAGCTATCCCACTGTCCCCTATGCCTTGACCCTGTCCCCTAAAAGGAGTTGGTACCACCCAGCTGTGACAGCCTTTGCGCTCACTGAGGCAGACCCCTTCATCACTTTTGCTTACCTAACCCAGGAAGAGCAAGCTCTGTGTAGGTATAGCCACGACACACACTCAACAGGGAACAGCTTTTAGCAAATTTATTCGCTAAGCCCTTACTCTTGCGTGGACTCTGACAGATCATCACTTGATAGAGTTGGAGACGAGAGGAGAGAGAGGCCAGCAGCAGCAACGCAACTAACCCTATGTCTTCATGTGTTCAGTGTGAAGCTGAGGTCCGGAGGACGCGAGCTGCCCAGGCTCACACGGAGTGCTACCATGGGAAGCGAAGTGGTTCTCGGAGTCCCCAGCCGAGGTCTCTCCTGAAGGGCACCAGGACTGCACTGCCTCAGGCCCAGCGGACACGCCACGTCAGCTGTTGGCAGAGGCTCGCAGATCTCCACCTTCCCTCTGCCTCTAGCATCAGCAGCACTCAGCACTCTGCCAACCTATGCTACGTCAGCCACCAATAAGCTGGAGGCCTTAATCTGCTAATACCCTGTCCGCACCCTGCTTAAGAGACCAGCTACAAAGGTTACTTACATATCCAAACTGGCAGCACCTAGGATGTATGCTTTTATTACCAGGCCTGACAAAATACCCTGAAGACAGTATGTACACAGATCACTTACTGTAAACAAGAGCCTATTCCCAGTTAGGATCAGCACAGTTTAACTGCAAACTTAACATTATGTAGCTGTTCTTTTCCTCAACTTCCAAATTTTTCCATTACTTGGAAGATGTAAGTTTTGACACGACCTAAATTACATCTATTCTTATGGACTCAGAAGCTTCCGTCTTTAACCTTGCCTGGGATTCCAGAAGGGAGCCAATGATAATGTTCTGAAAACAAGTGCACGAAGTACTGAGCTGAGCTTGCCCCAAAGTATTAGTAGAGTTACTGCTTCGCTCATCATATAAACATGCATGTATAGGCTGATGTACTGTGTTAGCCTGAGAAGCTTAGGCGGCTAACTAAGCAACTCAGCGGGGGCAGGGTCCTCACTTTGCAAGCATCCTGAGCCTCCGCAGGCGGAGGGCAGGGAGGTGGTGTGAGCGCTACTCACCGAGGCCAGGCAGCCTGCTTACATCACGGGCAGCCTCTGCTCTTGCTGCCTTTGCTGCTTTGCCACCTGCAGCGTTGCCCCTGTGGCATGCCACCCTGCCTTGGCAGCTTAAGCAATGAAGCCTCTATAAACTGTGCACTGGATAAGCCTTTCCTTCTTTAATTGTGGGCTTCGGGTGTTCTGTCTGAGCAAAGACTTCGAGAAGAGTAACCAAGACAGTATAATTTACAGGAAGAGATCCGCTTGGACTTCCAGGCCGAGCAGGCAGACGTCCTCACGTCGGTCCTGTTTCGGGCCAGCTTTCTCACAGCTCTGCAGCCGCAGGTCAGTGTCTCAGCCCTCGGGTCCACGGCTCCTTCTCCACCCCACGAAGGGGACACCCACTGACAGGGCAGCGTGGCGCCACTTACCACGGGGTGCATGTTACGCTTGCACGCTGGCTAGGCCGTCACTGCTTTCTTTCCCTTGTGACAGGCACTGCTGCAGTCTAAGTAAGGGTGGCACCATGAATCTGGGTGTCACTGTGTGTGCCTTTTCTGAAATACTCTTGGAAACTGAGGCAGGAGAATCACAAGACCTAATCTGCAGTTTAGTGACTTAGCAAAAGCCTGTCTCAAAATAAAAATTAAAAAAGGCTGGGTAGAGCTCAACGCTAAGGCCTGGGCTCTATATCAGTACTAAGACATAAAACAAAACTATTGATGTCATCAGGAAGTACCAGTGTTAGCAATAAATTACTTGCTACAAAATTTAACAAATGGGGCCAGGGAGATAGCTCGGTGGTCTAAGCACCTGCCCAGCAAGTGCAGTGACCCACGTTAATCCCAGTACCACATGCTGCACTGGCCCCATGCTGTGCCAACCACCAAAACCAGGCACACTGGTACATGTTTATAATCCCACCACTGAGGAGGCTGAGACAGGAGGATTACTATGAGACCCACCTGTGTAGGGAGACACTGTAACAAATCTTAAAAAAACAAAAACACTTTTTTTAAAAAAAAAAGTATTTGGTCCATGGTTTCCCTACACAGCTGAGATGTAGTGATCCTCCTGATAAGGCAGGTTGGAATAATATTCCTTTTGTTCTTTCTCAACATATTTTTCTTAAAATCAGAGGCTGCTCCTTCACAAGAACTAAATGTTGTTAAATACCCTACACACATGTCCCCAGTCTTAGGACTCTGAGAGTTCTGTCGCGAAGGAGCTTCCCAGGACACTTTCCAAGTTTCTAAAGGACACTACGCTCTGCTAGAACTCTGCTCCCCACGTATGCAGGGGCAAGAGACGATCCCAGGATTTAGCTCTGGCACTCTCTCCCCCAGGAGTCAGCCTCTCTCCCAGGTCTTCCAAGCGCCTCTTCCCAGGGCGCGAAGTACCAAGTCCTGTTAACTACCGATCTGTGACCTTTCTGTCCCTGTCTCAATCAGCGCTAGAAAGGCAGACACAGGTCTCACCCACTTCTGCAATCCCGGTACCAAGCACAACGCCTGCACATGCAGGCAACTACAGATTTTCCAGGTGAAGTAGTGAAAGTAACTACAAACCATACAAACAAACAGACCAGCCCCACAGAATTATTGAGGCAAATCCCAGAAATTTGAGAAGAAACCGGATTCCCCCTCAAGTTCAGAATTTTCTCTCAGCAAGGTGGCCGCAGTTCTCAGGAAACAAACTCACTCAACATCTGCAGAATGGGAAGGGATATGTCCTGTGTGCAATGAAGTGCGTGGGTCGCAGACGGCACTTACACCTAAAACAGAAACACTTCCTCACAGGACACTCAAGAGAGGGTCATTACGGCCAGAGTTCTACAGAGACAACACCCTACAGGAGCCCGTGCAGCTCAGAGTTGGTCTGGGAGACACACCAGGGACTCCACTGCACCTGAGCAGGAGAGCAGCTAGGGCCGCCCATAGAGAAACAACCTCTAGGAACATCCACTGCTCCCCCGTTGCGCGCTCATGCAGATCTCTAATGTATTTCATTTTGTTCTCTAATTTCCCCTCCGAGAATATGGCTCCAAAAGGTTTCTCTAGCTCATACGTTTGCTAATCAGAGAGCCTACTATGGAAAGGTAGTTCCTTTGTAGACTTGGGAACCCTGAGCTAAAACACTTTTCTGAGCTACAGACAAATTAACAGGAAAAAAAGATGTGAGATTCTGAATCCAAAGAAATTGCTTTTCCATTACTACAGAACTCCTATGAAGCATGGGGAGAGGGTACAAAAATTGCAACCATCACAAATAAAACAAAAATATATGGAATAAAACAATATGAACACTGCACTGAAATCTAAGTCTTCATTTACCTATGTAAAAACTCAATACCCCACTGCCACAGGTAGACTGACTAGAAGAAAAATCAGCAACGAAATATCAGAACTGAACTAGGCGTTTGAACAACTGCTCTTAGTAGATGTCTACTGTATTCCACTCCACATCAGAGTACACTTTCATCTCAGCTGCACATGGGATTTCTCCAAAACAGACCACATACTGCTCATAAACGTCTAAGTAAATGCAGAGAAAGTGAAATTATCCCATCCATATTATCAAACCATAATGAAATGCCACAAAATTAATGGCAAAAAAAGCACATGAACTTCAAAAACACATAGAAATTACATGCATTCCCTGAATGACCAATGAGTCACAGATAAAATTAAAGAAAAAATTACACAGTTTCCACAATTAAACAATAATGCCCATCAACATGCCAGAATGCATGAGGCACAATTAAAGCAGTCTTCTGAGAGAAATTCAGGCAGCGAATACTCCTAACAGGAAATCAGAGCAAGCTCTAATAATCAAATCACTGGTGACCCTCAAGCTTCTAGAAAAAGAACAGTAGGTCAGTACTAGAGCTGTTCCAAGGAAGAGAATTATACTCAGCAGAGCAGAAAGTAATGCAATGGAGACTAAGAAAATAATACAAAGAATCAATGAAACAAAGAGATGGTACTTTGCAAAGTTAAATAAAATCCACAAACCCTTAGCCAACATAACCAAAAGAAAGAAAAGAATCAAATGTATGCAACCATGAATGAAAAGATCAATGTAAAATCACAATGGATCTCGCAGAAATCCAGAAGATGATCTATCTATACCTACTTTGAGAACGCCTATTCAAAAAGATGGAAAATATAGAAGAACTGGACACTTTCCTAGATTCATACGAATTACCAAATGAATTAAAATGACATAAAAATTCTAAAAATGAACCAGTATCAATTAATGAAATTTAAGATGTGATTAAAAACTTAATGAAAAACTCGGGTCATTGCAGAATTCTACAAGAAATTTAGAGAAGAAATAATACTACTACTTTTCAAATTCTTTAGTGAAATTGACAATACAGTTTTTTAATGTATTTGGTATAGGGTCACACTACACAGGTTGCACTCAAAGTGATCCTCCTGTTTTCAGCCTCTCCAGTGCTGGGACTACAGGTGCGCACCACCACGACCAGATGCGGTGGCCAGCTCGGCGTGTCCAGGGACAGGGCCAGTGTGACATGTGGTGTCAGGGATCATACCCCAGTCCCTGTGCTTGTCTAAGCAGGTGCTCAGTCCCTGAGTTATCTCACTGGCCCTCTTTAATGAAATTGAAAGAGAAGCAATATTCCCAAATTCATTCCAGGAACCTAATATTACTCTTACACTAAAATCAAAGAAGGATCCAACTAAGAAAGAGAACTACAGCCCAATCTCCCTAGTGAACATAGATGCAAAAATCCTCAAGATACTGGCAAATCAAATGCAGCAAATCATCAAGAAGATTATACACTATGTCCAAAGTGGGATTCATCCTAGGAATTCAGGGATGGTTCAACATATGCAAATCAATAAATGTGATACATACATCTATTAACAAAGTCCAGGACAAAAACAATTTGACCATTTCAACAGATGCAAAAGGCTTTATACAACATCCAGCAGCTTTTCAAGAAAAAACCCTACAGAAAATTGGAACTCAATCTGAATAAATCATCTATGATACACCAATATCCAACATCACAATGAATGGACAACGACTGAAAGCTTTCCTTCCAAAATCATGAATAAGACAAGGGTATGTATTGTCACCACTCTTATTCAACTTTCTGGAAACATTAGCCAGGGCAATTAGACAAGAGCAAAAACAAGGATAGGAAAGAAAGAAGCTAAAGTATCATTATTTGCAAATGACATGACACTCTACATAAAAGACCCATTACCAAAAGACTTTTAGATTTAATAACCAAATTTTGTGTCACAGCTGGATACAAAGTCCACACTCCAAAATTAATGCTATTCCTATAAACAAACTCATTGAGAAATGAGAGAAAAAACACCTCTTACAAAAGCATTTAAAACAAAAAGAAGAGAAATATCTAGGAGTCAATCTAAGGAAGGAAGTAAAAGACCTCTACGCTGAAAACTACAACACCTTGAAAATGGAGATCGAAGGGGATATCAGGCAATGGAAAGACACCCCTTGTTCTTGGGCAGGAAGAACCACTAGAGTGAAAATGGCCATACTTCCCAAACTGCCAAACAGATTTAGTGCATCTCAATGAAAATACCAATATGGTTTCTCACAGAATTAGAGTAAGCAATCCTAAAATTCATGTTGAAATAGCAAAAGAAATTCTGGGCAACAAAGGCAAGGCTTGACTTGAAATTCTGCTACAAAGCTACTATGATAATAACAGCATGGTATTTGGGGGAAAAAACCACCCAGACCCAAGGATTGACAGAACATATCAGAAGTTGCAGAAACAACTCCAAGTAGACTCAGCCACCTTATGTTACAAAGAAGCCAAACACCTTCAATGGAAGAAAGCCTCTTTAATAAATGGTGCTAGAAAACTGACTTTGCACATGCCAAAGATTAAAACTAGACCGATACCTTTCACCATACACTATAATAAAATTGTCATGATCAGAGATCTAAACACTAAGACAGAAACACTAAATCTGTGGGGAGATAGAAGAGGCAGAATTCTTGAAGACACTGGGATAGCCAAAGACTTTATGAACAACACCCCAATCACATGGGAAATACCACAAAGAATCAACACCTAGGATCTCATCTCATTAAAAGCTTTTTCACAACAAAAGCAACCACCTACATAATAAAGAGACAACCTTCAGCGTGGGAAAATTTTCTCCAGCTGTTCCTCAGGCAAAAGACTAATGTATGGAATATAAAAAAACTCAAAAAAATGAAAGCCCCCAAATTAAAAAAAAATCCAAAAATGGGCATCTAAAGTGAATAGACACTTCTCAGATGAAGAAGTACAAATGGAAAATAAACCTTTTAAATGTTCAACATCTCTGGTTATTTGAGAGATGCAAATTAAAATGAAGAGATTCCATCTCACCCCTGAAAGAACAGCTGTCATCAAGAAATCAACCAATAATAAATGCTGGCAGGGCTGTGGGGCAAGAACCCTTCTCCACTGTTGGTGGGAGTCTAGGCTGGTGCAACCATTGTGAAAATGACTGCATGGATTCCTTAAAAAAACCCACAAATTAGGGGTTCCATTCAACCCATCCACTATTCCTCTTCTTATCTTCCTGAAAGAAAAAATAAGCATCATGCCACAGTGATACATGCATGTGTATGTTCACAGCAGCCCAATCTGTAATAGCTATTTTTTTTCTTTTTGCAGAACCAGGGATTGAACTCAGGCCCTTGTGCTTGCCAGGAAAGCACTTATAGCTAAATCTATGAGCTACTTAACTGACCAATGCTAAAGAAGATGAGCAGGGGGAGTGGTACATATAATAGAGCACTACTCTGCCATAGAGAAAGGTAAATTTGAGACATTTCCAGCTACATAGATACATCTTGAGACCATACTCTTAAGTGAAATAAATTGGCCATGCATATTTGAAGACTGTATTGTTTTTCTGGTATGAGGAATCAAAGGTGTAAATAAGCACCAAAAGTACAGCAGATATTGGGAGTGGGAACAAAATATTCATCTGAGAAGGGGAACAAGAGAGGGGGAAGGTAAAGGAAAGAAGGGACCGGAAGAAAAGGAAACAATGGTATTTATTGCAGCATTATTTGTAACAGTAAGACAATGGAAACTGCACAATCATTCCTCAAGAAATAAAAGATTAACTCATTTATAATAAATAAATAAATAATATCTTAAAAATGTAAATGTGTGCAGATTCTTCAATCAGCCAGAAATTTCTTACAGGAATATCGAAACTTTGAAATATAAGCTTCAGAAACTTTCTACAGAGTAGGACAAGTAAAATACTTGCTATGTTCTTTTTATTTTATTTTGTAACATAAGTAATGTATATTTCAGAAAGAAAAATAAGTCCACAAAGGTCTAGTTAGTTGCCCTGTGATAAACTCTACTTTGTGCTCCAAATTTGCTATTCATTCTTTTCAGCAACAGAAAGCGAGTGAAGCTTGGCTTAGTGTGCATGTCCTGGCTGCTGCTAAAGCAGATTACTTTCTGACACCTGACACTTGGCTCCAAGTCCCTGAGGACCTGCTTACTGCATCACAGCACTGTGGCAGCACGCTAGAGATGCCCTCCCAGGGGGCGAGGAAAGAGCAGCCTCAAAGCAGTGAGGAAAGATATGGCAAGCTTTGTCGTGGACAGACAGATTTGAATTAGCGCACCCCTCAGGCTGCCTGTGATGAGGAACCAGAGGTCCAGTCCTACTCCTTCAGTGAGTGCAGGCACCTAGGCACCTCATCCTGGGAACAGGTCTCGCTGTCCAGAGCCTTAGAGTCTGTGAAAGTAAGGTGGGTGGAGCATCACTTCTGGACGATGAGCACCAGCAGCTATCAGCTTGAGGTGAACTTACCTATCTATCTGTATCTGTATCTATATATCTATATCTATGTCTATCTCTATCTCTATCCATCTATATCTACATATCTATATCTATGTACCCATATCTACCTATATCTATATCTATATCTAGCTACATCTACCTATATCTACATTTATATCTATCTGTCTGTCTGTCTGTCTATATCTATCCATCTATCTACCTACCCATGCAATGACGAGCAGTAAGGACCAACACAGACTTCAGTCCAGTCAGGGAACGTAGCTTCTGGGTATTAGCTGTCACAGGCTGGTTTCCCAAATCTAAGCACTCGGCCTGTCCAGCCCAGAGGTTACTGCTCTCTCAGCTCGTGTTTCTGTCTCTGTCTCTCTGTCTCTGTCTGTCTGTCTGTCTGTCCCCCCTTGCCCCTCCCCCTCCCCTCTTCTCCCTGGCTTTTGCTGTCCTCTGCTGCCATGAACTGGTGTTGCCCCTCTGCCGTGTGCCACCCTGCCTTGGCGCAGCCATGTGTACACTGAAACCTCTATAGACTGTGAGCTACATAAGCCTTTCCTCCCTTAACTCTGGGTAGCAGGTATTCCGTCTCAGCAATGAGAGCAAAAGAAGGAAGACAAACCTCATAGAAGCAGGATGGCACAAAGCTGCCATGTCAGGAAGAAGTGAGAAAGTCAGGAAGAAGCCGTGAGGGACAGAACTGAAGCGAAGGGGGCAGCAAACTAGACAGGAAGTCCCCAGGTCACGCCCCATTATCTTCTGCCCTCAGCAAGGTTCCACAACTACCTCCCTCCCTCCCTTCCCAGTTATGCCACAATGAATCAATCAACCCACCCGATGAACTCAGAACCCATCAGCTGGCAACTAGGCCCTCAGGACAGAAGTTATGAGAGACATTTCCAATTCACACCATAGCAAGACATAGGAGTATCTGTTGAGTTCACCAATGGACTTCGTCAAGGAAGTGGCCAAAACGATCAGTAGGAAAACTTTTAGAAATTTCCTTCATACACACAACAAGAACAACAAACCTGAGGTTCCCACTGAAAAGGAAGTGGGCTAAGGACAGTAGCGTTCCAATTTTAGTATCGAAGCGAGCACAAAGGACTGTACCAAGCCCTAGAAAATATCTGGTAGAGTCAAGGGCAAAATGTAATGAAAATGCTTTGCTACAATAATGTATAGAAGCAATATTACTAATAATATTACTAATAATGCTCAACGTGGCTTCCAAGTAGTAAAGGCTCAGAATATGCTCAAGTACAAGATTTGTATTTCTCGAGCCACCACTCTCCAGTAATTTAACAGAAATACTTTCTACAACGTAATACATCCTCTCTTCTTTGTACACCTAGGCACCTCATGGATATTAAAACAATAATTCAAACTTCTATCTTGTAATTTTTCTTTTTTTTTTTTTTTTTTTTAGAACCGGGGATTGAACTCAGGCCCTTGCGCTTGCCAGGGAAGCACTTATTCCACTGAGCCACCTCCCCGGCCCTATCTTGTAATTTCAACCCTGGAACTCTTTATGGTACAAATCATTACAAAGTTACCTAATTACTATTTGCTATGAACATCCTCAAAGTGAAGCAAAAATCCAACTATTCCCCAAGAGAAATAAAATGAGGTATTATTCCACATTGACTTCTTGAGAACCTTCTGGGTGTAGTGTTAAAATCAGTTATGTTAATCTTAATCTTGACTAAAACATCTCCAATCAGTTATTAGTATTCCCACTTTCCTTTCATTAAAAATAAGGAGGCCCCAAGCAATGAATGGTCTTTAAAATAAATGTCGGAATGGGAGTTGAGGTTTGGGACAGGCTAGACACCTTCTTTCTCCTATGTCCTGCTGCCTCTGGCTATCATGACTCTGTCAGCAGCACCCTGTACAGCCAGATGGGATGCACGGGCCCCTCCCAAGGATTTCAGATACCATACCATACTCCACACCTTCTCCTTTTCTGTCCCTCCCTCCACCCCCTATAATATTTCGTCACCAGTCCCACATGACCCTTACCCATACATCACGTCAAAGTGGTGAAAAATCTACAACAGCATCTTATGACATACCACCTTCCTTGAGGTTTTATCCTCAGGATAGTACAAAGGGAAGCCACGATGCTTCACATTTTTTGTTTTAAAATACATCCTAAAAGAAAAGTATTTTTTAAAACAACATACTATATTATCAGACAGCTCTGGGGTCTAGCAGCCCATTCCCTCTTCTTATGGTGGACAACTTCATGTCAAGGAGAGGACTGTGGTGAGGACTTACCCGTTCCATCTCTTTGAAGTCATCATCTAGCTTGGTTCCTTCAGCTCCTCCAACCTTCTCACTCACTTTCTGCAGAAAACAACCATAAAAGAGAATTGTTATAAACAGCTCCTTTTATAAAGATGTATCAGAAGTTACGACCACTTTCAGAAATATCAGCCAGTGTAATCTCACAACCACTCTTTGACTTAGGGATAGTCCTTCATAGTAGGAAGCTGGCTCAGGGGTGCACACAAAGGTCATGCACCTCATGGATATTTAAAAAGAAATTCGAACTTCTATCTTGCAATTTCAACCCTAGAACTCTTTACGGTACAAACCATTACAAAGCTACCTAATTACTAGAATGTTTCTTTGTAAAATTCTTAAAAGGAAGAGCCTCACACAACAACCATTTTCTTCTGATAACAGATCTAAAATGCCACTGGGAGAAAATTGCTATTTCTTCTACTTATACTTCAGTGGACTATTAAACGGAAAACCACAGACATGTACCACACTGCTAACATAAAAGAAATGAAATCAGCCCAACTGATCTTCACATAAAGATACTTGAACATTCACCTTACAGAATGCCCTGTTGTTGTCTACGTCCTTACACATATAAAACTCTGTACAAACGCTGAAGGGATTTCCTCGCTCTATCATGCCACATTATCACATATTTATGCTTATAACTTAATGTGCAAATTATCAATTTTGACATAAAATTTATGTCAATAAGAACTGAATATCCTATGCTTTTCTAAAATAAAAATTCTAATTACATATAATAAAAAGAACATTATGAACATAGTAAAACAGAATGCTAATTAAATGATTCATTCTCCTTAAAATAAACTAACTCTACAGGCTGATGGCTGATTTCTCCAAGGATATCAAACATTACATAACGTTATTACACATAAATAGTGAAGTATAATTTCTGGTTTCTTTCAACAGTCCCGGTTCAGGGTTTCTAGGGAATCCCACCAACCACGGCCACATGGCCCAGTCTCAGCTGCAACCCCAACCGTTCACTGCACACAGTTCACCTCTCCTTTTAAAGGGGCCTCAGGATGCACAGCCCCAGCTCCTGTGCATGAAGCTCTGCCTACATCTGAACCCACAGATACGTGTCAATCCTAGCTCCTTTCTCTCACCAAGAAAATATTATCTGCTTATGGCATTATAGTTCTCTCATCAGTTTATTTAACTATCATTTCATACTTTGAAAAAACAGTTACCAATTTTCCCTAAAATAATACACTCTTAGAAGGAAGAGGTGGAATCAGGACCTGAATTCAGGCGTTCCGTTCCAATCCTCAGGCCTCTTTAGGTCCCCGGCAGGTGCTGGGAGCTGTCCATGGTACTGCATTTCTCTGCCTGGTACCACATTTGAGTTGGGTGGGGAGTCACTAACTTTTTTTTTTTTGAGACAACATGTAAAGTTTTATTCAATCTGGATAGTGGTACAGTAATCTATTACATTATTTTCTGTTCTTCACACTGTTTTTGAACTATTTCAAAATTAAAAAGGAAAAGACTATGCTTCTAAATATGAGTTCTTGATCTGTGTTCTCTAAAATAGTCTTCATATTCCAAGACCACCTTTTCTAACCAGGAAAAAATGGGAATTTATTTTAAATATCACTTTTTTAATACTTCCATTTCCTTATGATTTACAATGTATTCAACTCATCAGTATAGATCACAAGAGACAAGAAAAAAAAATGTCATAGGACTGTCCTGTTACAATGCTGTATATGGTTAGATTTCTAAATT
>NW_004524620.1:11713787-11724114 GCF_000260255.1 Octodon degus | reverse complement strand
AGTTTCAGGCTCTGGCTGACAACCACCTAATCTAAAGCCTATGTGAATCAGCAGCCAGATTTTCTGCCTGCATCCGAAGATTTTTACTAAACCTGAAATGACAGAGAAAAATAAGAGAGGTTCTACACTAGAATTCAGTGGAGATCCCCTTGGTGGAATTCCAAGTACCAAATCACTTGACTTGCATATTCAGGTTTAAATTATAGGACATTAGTAATAGAAGAGGATTTAAAAGTTATTAATACCTGAGTGCCCAACACCAAATTTTTACTGTATTATATATCACAGTCTCACTTTGTCAAAGATCAAGACAGATACCCTCATCTGACCTGAAAATGACACATTTAGTTTCATTTTTTTTTTCCGAATTTAGGAAAGGGTTTACAGGGTGTAAAGGGTCTCACTACGTAGATCAGACTCGTAGTGATTCTCCTGTTTTCAACCTCCCAAGCGCTGGGCTTACAGGTGCACCACCATGCCCAGTCTCAATCATCAGCTCAGCATGCCCCGGGGGCAGGGCCAGCACAGCAGGGGCAGGGCCAGCATGGCACATTTAGTTTCATTTGTAAAATGAACACAAGAGAGCATTTAGTGGCAGAACACCCTCATTTACGTACAATTAGACAATCCTGCCAATTAGGATAATCATATTTTCAGCAACTCAAAAACACTGTCTTCATCCAAACTACACCAGCTTAGAGTTTCTACATCATGCTCAATGGCGGATTGTTTTTACTCCGCCCACACTGCACGCATTCATCAACAACTTGGCACCACAGAAGCTGGTCACTATAGCAAGTGGGATGCTGAGCTAACACCGGCTGTTAGTCATTTAAAACTAGCCCTGCAAACTCACAGCAATGCCAGTTCACTGGTCATTTACTTTATAAACTCACATACAAACAGTAAGTTCAACAGATGCAAAACTGACGGGAAGGTGAAGAGAGAGATCAGTAAGGCAGAGCAGCACAAAAAGCTCCTTCTTTATTCTACAAAAGCTGCCGTTGAAGTAGTTCTACAGAAGCAGGTCACCAAGCACAGTGACGATGCTAGACACTAGATCCTAGTATGGGCCTGGGTGGTTAGTTTATGTAAAAGTTTCTCACCTAACTATGTTCCTGAGTAGGGAAAAGTATTACTCAAAATGACATCTACATTACTCTCTGGGCTATTTGTCTAAGTCACAAAAGATCTAAATATATCAAGATAATTAAATGCTGGGCTGACCGACAACTGACTCACCTCTAGGAGCAGGGGCAGCATCTTCTGCTCTTTCAATAAACGTTACTAAAACTTCCATCTGTTTTGGGTCTAAGAAGCGAAGTGAAGAATAAAGACTTACAGAGCCCATCTGGCCAGCAACAAAGACATTTCTCTACCTGCTACATTTAAAACTTTGTGTTATTATTTTCAGTGAGGTTGTTTCTAAAACAAAGATTTAATAACATTGAATAATTTCTGATGCTATTTTTGATCACATTTAACTAAACGATTGCTACCTGAGAAGTGAATAGCCTATTTACTTAAACAAATTTTAGGAAACATCTGAGTTAAATGGAACAGTGAAAGTGAGCCAGTGCTGCTTCTGTGCCCTACAACCCCAACACTGCCCACCCTGGAAATACGTCCACAACCCCTCCTGGAAGCCTAAACATACTGAGCCCTCAAGAGCTGCAATGGAACCCTGTGAGTGCAACACAGAGAGCTTGTGCTTCTAATCTATTCTTGAATTTCCTGTTCATTCTGTATTCTGACCAACCCAGAAATCCCGTACCGCTTGAGTTCATTATGTTCTCATAAGAAGGACCCCCCCAAAGATCTGTCCAACTAGATGGCAATGTGCTTTGGTAATATGGTCATTAAGAGGAGAGAGAGAGAGCCAGAGAGCCAGAGAGAGAGAGCCAGAGAGAGAGAGAGAGAGACAGACAGACAGACAGACAGACAGATAGACTGACTGAGACTATAAGGTGAGCCAAATAAAACTAGTCACTTCACTCAGGGACAGTTTTTCAAAAGGCACAAATTCCAAAAAAGAAAATAAATAGTGCAAAAGGCATGGTTTTATATAAAGTCTTCATTTTGAGTCTACAGTAGTGACTGTTTCATGCTATTTTTTTCTGTACCACATAAGAAAAATGACAAAGGGAACCAGCAGCATGAGCCGGATCCAATAAACGGCTGCTCTTCCCAGCCCAAAGGACCATGCGCTGCACGCCAGTGAGCCATGCCCACCCTCGAGCTATCTGCCATCTCCAGGCAAGAAGCACTTTATCTTCCAGTGCTGTCTTGATTCCTTCTAGTAATGCGCTCCATGCACTAAACTCTGAGAAGCTCACTGTGGGTACTGCCAACAAAGATCTTCCCAAGATCCACCACTGCTCTGAAATTCAGTGGACTTAATACAAACTCTGTTCATGCGTTCCCACACCTGCAAGCCATTTATTCCTATGTTTCCTCTTTTCTTCAGTCTTATCTCCAGTTATTCAAGCCAGGTTTCCCTACCATCCGTAAAAAGTGATGGGCTTACTTCCTCCGTTTTATACCTGAATCTATTTCTCTTTCACTGTTCATGTCACTAAACCCTCATTCAGATTTCACCTCCTTTATCATCTGTGATTACCAGCCTCGCTGAAGCTGTCATTATTGAGTGACAACCTGGAGCCGCCCAATGAGCAGGCTGCTCAGGAGTGTGCTTGGCCCACGTGCAGGGTGCCAAAGGCAGGAAGCGCGCTGCGTGCATTTCTATTTGAATGTATCTGACACTGCAATACCAAATACAATGACTGGAGAGCAAAAACATGACCTCAGTGAGTTACTGTCAAACCAAAACCTTAACATATGTTAAGAAAACACTTGACTACTGGCTAGCACGGTTCAGTACCTGCTTTCGAAGAGTATAGTCTCTCCTCTAAAACTAATACCTTTGCTATCTAGACTGTCATAAAACTAGAAATTCAAGTATGGTATATGATATTTTACTTATAGCCAAGGCTAAAGGAACTTCTATCTTCATTCATCCACTATATGAATTACAATACAATTAGTATATTGTTCCTACTAATCTCAGTGCTATCTACACATAGGATATGTGTTTTAGCTTATTTGAACATATATATGTGCTGGTATATCTGTGTGAATGTATATAATCATACATTTATGATAGAAAGTGTATTTCAAAAATGCCTTTTGAAAAAAAAATTATGTATTTAGTGCAGGGTCTACAGGGTCTCACTACACAGACTGGACTCGAAATGATCCTCCTGTGCTCAGTCTCCCAAGTGCCGGGATTACAGGCGTGTGCCACCACACCCAGTGTCAATCGCATGCCCCATGGGCAGGGCTGGCATGGCACGCTGGGGATCGAACGCGGGTCCCTGTGCCTGCCTAAGCAGGCATTTTAGTCTGCTGAGCGATCTGGCCAGCCCTCCAAAATGCCTTTTGAAAACCACTAAAATTTTGTTAAGTATTATACAAGTTTACTTATATTAAGACAGAATTACTTTATCACTCAAGTTAAGTACAGCTTGTTTGTAAGACAAGAAGTCAGAACATATATATTACCTTGCAAATCTGCATAATAGCACAACACATAAAATGTGTTCAGGCACCAATAAATCTTGCTAAAAATTCAGTAAATTAGAGCCATAGAGGCAAAGGTTCAAACAATTGAATTCAGAATCAAGACATAAATTTCAGTCTAAACAATGTTACCTAGAAGCTTCGAGGAAAGACATAAACTCTATGTCTTGATTTCTCACCCCAAGAAATAAAACCAACTTTATTTAATGCTGAATTTCTAAAAGAGTTATGCAAAGAACATATGCACAAGAGGTCTGCCAAGCAGTATGAAGTGGTTAGCAGAGGCCTCTCCTCCCACCCCTCTCTCCACCCTGGAGAAGGAACCAGGATCACGCATGCTGTGCAAGCGCTCTAGCACCCAGCTACACCCCAGACCAAGCATTGTTGTTTTGATAAACCACCTTATTCACATGAAAGCTGCATTAAGTTTATTTCGCACTTTGCAAAAAAATAACTAAACTATATTATTAAAGAATGACATTAAAAGTTCATTGTTTTCAAAAAAAGTGATAACAACCTCCCCATAGCAGGGTGTCCTGTTTTCCAAGTGTCTGTAGTAAGTTGTCACCTCTGAGAACAAAGAAGTCCCAAGTCTAACTCCCCAGAGAAGTTGTTACTCATTTTAGCTATAAAATAAAAACTGTAACAACAATACTTGATTGCGTGTCAAACATTCAGAGGGAAACAGAAAATTAAAAATTATAGCAGCACTTTTTTAGTGATGGGCTAACCACACACAGCTCTCCCTTGCAGATGGTGGTATTCTCATGTGGAGAAGACAGGGTGGATTCACTTTAGGGATGCAAGCCTCACACTAGTTTTTCTCAGCTGTCATTAAACTAGAATGTTTAAATGCCATGATGTTTTGAAAATGGATTTCAAAATAATCTATAATTTTTCCTGTCCAGAAATTTGAAACTTTCTTAGAAAATGAGCATAGTGTTTTTGACTACCAAAATTAAACTAATTCAATTTCTCAGTACCAAGGAGAATTTGTACACCGAAGAAAATCTGAAAGTTTGGGGCTCAGGAGATAGGTTGGTGGTCTAAGCGCCTACCTGGCAAGTGCAAGGACTGAGGTTCCATCCCCAGTACCACATGCCACCCCTGCCCTGTGCCCTGCTGGCCACTAATCCGGGCATGGTGGTACACACCTGTAATCCCAGCAAGGGGGAGGCTGAGACAGGAGGATCACTATGAGTCCAAGCTGCATAGCAAGACCCTGCACCAAATAAATAAGTAAAACTTTTTTTAAAAAAGGAAGTTTCCCCCTACATAAAACCAGTGATTTACTCTCTGTGACATCAAAGAAGGACTGCCTTTAAATACTGGAACAAAAAAGCAAAGCAAGTTTGGGTAAGGTAAGTACTCAGCCTCTTCTCCACCTCCCAGTGTATCTTGCTCCTTAGCAAATACTACACAGAAAATCAGAAACCAACTTCATGATGCCATCATGTTCCTAGCACGGCTCACTGGGGGTAAAAAGAAGAATCTTCCAATCGCAGTCTTTCTGGGATGGAAAATCCCCCATGGACTGTGGGGCTACATAAGCTGCACACAGGGAAGCCCGTGAAAGTTATTACAGAAGCAGAGCTTTCAGCTCCTTGGTTGAAAGATACTTCATCAGCTATAGTTTCATTTGTAAATGATTTTGTTTTTGTCTTATAGAAAAATTCTAAAGTATTTATAATATGCAGAATAAAAAATCAGCACGTCTATTTTTCAACATTCCCTAACAATGAATTCATCATTAGAGAAAGGACTTTTTGAGAAGATGGTTTACAAGGGCCTGAGTTCAATTCCCAGGTCCACACACAAAAGAAAGAAGAAGAAGATGGTTTAGCAGAAGGGGAAGAATTTCCATAATCTTTTCCCTTTCTGGCAATAGAATTTGATTCATTTCCATAGTCCACTGAAATAAGCCACTGGTTAAAAATGTACGACAGAACCTGCTAAAAATAGACGCTAAGCCTCGAGGCAGGAATGACATCACGCTGTCTATTTTTAAGAATACATTCTAGTGAAAACTTAGTTATATATCCTCTTGAATAAAGAAAAATCAGAACACATAGAGAGAAAAATGTTGCCAATAACAAATCTGGTATTTCAGAGGTGATTAACAAATGACCTAGAACCTGAATCCTGATGACTCCATTGCAAAGCAAATAGCAGTTGAGCTGGCTCTTGCTTATTAAGACAAGAAAGCCCTGGAAAGCCCTCCTGGAAATGCACGTGCTTTCTCAAACGACTTGCACCCATTCCTGGGCTTTTTTCCTTACCCACAAAATGGGGCCTCAGTATGGCGAGAGTGAAGCATCTCAGATAGTTCACATCTAAAAACGAGGTGCCTGTGTCTGTGATGGTCAGCTTTATGCATCCGTTTTGCTTGGCTATGCTACACAGGGTTTTCCTTCAATACTTTGTGAAGCACTACTAGGAAGATTGTTATGGCTGCCATCTAGGTGTCCCCCCAAAGCCTCTAGAGTGTGTGACTAGCTCATGATCCACTGGGACTACAGGCGAGTGCTGCTGGGACTATGGGTGTGAGTACCACGCCCACCCTAGCGCAGAGAGCCTGAAGGCCACGCACGGGGGCAGGCTTGCTCTCTGTGGCCATGCTGTCGCTGCCATCCCTTCCTTGTTGCTCTTGCTGCTTTGCTGCCCTCCTCTGCCATGAACAGTGCCCTCTGCCACGTGCTGTTCTGCCTTGGAGCCAGCCACGTATGGGCTGAAAGCTCCACTGACTGTGGGCCACATAAGCCTTTCCGTCCTTAATTTTAGGTGTGGGTATTTCATCTCAGCAACAAGACAAGAGTAACTGAGACACGGATGTAGTTGACGCCTACAACCAACAGAATGTATGTAGATTATCCTTTATCACACAGATGGTTCTCATCCAAATAAAGGAGAGGCTTTGAGAACAAAACTGAGGGAGGTCACTGTCAAAGAAAACAGATTGGGCCTCAAGACCTGCCTCATCAGCCGCTGAGCCCGCACGCAAGGGCCTGCCTGCGCATCTCAGCCTCCTCAGGCCCACCACCCAGGGAGCTCGTGCTTGGAAGTGAAACTCTCTCCCCCCACGTCTACACATCCATCTCCATAGCCAGCCAGTGTCAGTGCTCTGAAGAACCCCATACAATCGCTACCAGTTGCAGTGCTATTTGTAGTAAATAAAGCTACAAATTAGGAAGTGCAGGGAAAAATTAAATGCTATGGTTTCAAGAGAAAATGCTACCGTGCTTTTTTTTCTTTCAGATGCAGGTTATTTGGGCACAAATATCATTCTTATAGAAAAAAAAAAAGTCTTCAGACTTTTTTTTTTTTTTTTGCGGAACTGGTTACTGAACTCGGGACCTTGCTCTTGCCAGGGAAGCACTTATTCCACTGAGCCATCTCCCCGGGTCCCTTGTCTTCAGATTAAACCCCCAAAATGTAACAAATACAACAGAACTCAAAGAACTCTGCTAACACTGAAATCCAGGTCTCTCTGTTCTACCCCTGATAGAAACCCTGTTTCCCAGGCAAGAGTCCACTTGGGGTGGCTCTAATTGATCTGCAAATTCCATGTGTACAAATCCTTTAATTTGTGTAGCTGTTTTCCGTAACTCTTTTTATTACTAAAAGCCATTGGTAAATATTTTCTTGGCCACAGGAATTACTCAACATTAATTCAGTTCTACTGTCCTGCCATAGTAAATCTGTACTTGCTTCCATTCATACATGCTGACACCTCCAGGCACTGGGTCAATTACACCTTTCCACAGAGTCTTCGCAACGAGGCCCAGCTCTGTTCACACTGCGCCTTACGACATCGCCATGTGCTTCTGCACCTACCTGGAGCTCTTGCAGGGCAGCGATTCTGGTCCGGGCCCGAGGTCCAGTGCCATCACTAGCAAGCTGACCCGCAGTGTAGGACCCACCGAGGGGGCCGGGAGGAGTAAAAGCCTGCACCAATTTTGTCGTATTTTTCCTTTTCCTTTTCCTATTCAAATATCTTTGGTGTATTTCCCAGAGAAATCACTGCTTTCTCCTACTTAATTTTTCCAACCAAATTATCCTCTGCTAGTAGGAAAGCTTGGGAACAAAAGATAGGTACAGAAAACATGCTAATGAGTAGCTCCTCTGGTCATATTCTCAGGTTCATCATGATCTTTATGTAGTCATGACTATTAATAAAAGTAAGATGGAACAATCTTGAAGAAACTGGGCTGAAGGTGAGCTGACCACTCAACACTCACTGAAAACAGCAGCACTCAGAGCAGACAGCCAGCGTGAGGCCTCTGCTGCATGCTTCGCCCCTCAGCCACATCGCTCGCGCTCCTGCTGCCACCCCACTACCACCACCGCCACACAGACATGCGACCTTCCAGCCTCTGCACTCACTCAGGAGCTGCCCACTGACTGCGCTATGCGTCAGGCACGGGACACACTGTGCTGAAGACTGCTAGGGACGTGGGGTCCGCAGGAGAAGCACACTTCCAGCAAGGGGCCAGCAGGATAAGACGGGAGGAGAGAAACACATCAAGACCCAGCTGGAGATCCGCAGGAGCCAGGGTCGGAACCCTTATAAAGGGCTTCATCGTAAGGGAATGAGGAGATGCGCTGGCCGCTGAGGCTTCCCAGACAAATGTTCTTGTCTGAGTGACTCAACAACAGGAATCTATTCCCTACCCTTCTGGGGTCGGAGGTGGGGGCGCTAGCACGCTGGGCTTTGGTCAGAGGGCTCTCTCTCTCTCTCTCACTCTCCCATGACTTTTCCTCTACACTCATGTGGAGAAAGACCAGCTCTCTTCTTCTTAAAAGAGGACTCATTCCATCTAAGCACCCTGTCCTTAGCATTTACCTAACACCAGTGACTTCCCCAAGAACCCACTTCCCAAAACCATCACACCAGGGCAGAGACGTCCATGTAGGACTTTTGAAAGGAGACCAAGATCCAGGGCACAGAGGGAGAAACGCGATGGGATTTATGAGCTGTAACACCACTCGAGAGATATCTGGACCACGAGCTTAGCACCACAGAAGGAGCTCGTTCAGGAAAAGGCTTCCATCCCGCCAAAAGGGAGACGGAGCATCTCTCTATAACTGCAGGCCCAAGCAGCGTGACTGTCACAGGCAGGCCCACACTATGGAGCATATGGGTCCTCTCTGAAGAAGCTCCACATGCCTCAAGGCCCAAAGCTGACCACAGGAATGTCCTGTTCTCTAAGGAAGCTGGGCAATTTTTTTTTTCAAATTGTTACCCTTTTTCCTTCTTTTGCTCTTAGATTTTTAGCTTTTTGGTTTGTTCTCATCCTTCCACGATACGTAAAATCTTCCAGTGATAGCTAATATTCTGGAACTTAAGAGAAATTTTCTGACTAAATCATTTTATAGTTTCCTACAAATCGTGTTTTTCTCAGACAAATTGCCGTCCACTGTTACATAATAGTTCCTAACTCAGAGCTTGTGCATCCTGCTGGCCAGACTCGGGAAAACTCTCACACCGCAGAAGGTCTAGGGCACCACGCTGCTGTTGGAGCAGAAAATTACACAGCACTGGGAAGCACACCTGCAAGGAGAAGTGAGGACAAGCCGCTTCTGCGCAGCTGCTGCTACAGGCCTCCCCCCGCTGGGCAGCGACACACCCCCTCCTTGCCGTATCTTGCACATACATACATGCGCGCGTACGCACGGGCAGCTCTGGACTGAACTCCAGGCCTCCTCACTGGGCCACACATCCCCTGCCTTTCTATGTTTTATTTTAAGGCAGCGGCTGAGCCTCTAATCTGTCTAGCTGGGCTCAAGCATGTGATCCTCTTGCCTCAGACTCCCAGAGTGTTGAGATTATAGGCTTTTATTTTTATAGTAAGTTATTTTTAGTCAAGATACAGTGATCATGCCACGGTAGAAAGAAGGTTTTAAGCGACATCAGCTCTAAGTTCCTGAAGAAGAATTAAAAGTCAAGAAAGGACTGGGGAGACAGCTCAGCGGTATAAGCACCTGTCTGGCAAGTGCAACGACCGGGGTTCAATCTCCCGTCCCACAGGCCATGCTGGCTCCGTGCTGCGGTACACGCCTGTATTCTCAGCACTTGGGAGGCTGAGACAGGAGGATCCCTAGAGCTCAAGCTGTGTAGCAAGACCCTACACCAAATAAATAAATAAATAGTCAAGAAAAAAACCTAATTTCTCATGGAAATTTAGCACAGTATTTCAAACTCAAAGACATACACATACAGCTTTTAAAATCTACCAATATACTATATTTGTTATAAATATTTTTTAATAAGGAAGTAACACGTCACAAATACAATGGCTATCTTAATCCTCCTTCCTTCTCTGAAATAACCACTCTCTGTCCCAAAGTGATTTCTCCTTTAACCGCCCATGGGTCTGCCTTATGCTAAGAGTTCTCTAAAGCACAGGAGGGAACATGGACAAAGGGACCGCAGCTTACAGGTGGCGTTTTCCGCAAGTGGAGGGAAGGAGCCGGAGGACAGCAGCTGGGACAGACAAAGGCTAGGCCAACACAGGCTGTGAGCTGGCGCTGGTCAGCGTCAGGCAGCGTGGCTCCCACCTGTGGGGACTGCTACGAGGACCCTCGAGAACACAGCAGTCACTCCTTCAGTGAACAGTGAATCCTAGTCACTGTTGTAGGCGGCTGAGTTATATAGAAATATGATAGGCAGTGAGACAGGCCCGGCCCTCAAGGAGACAAGATGGAAGACAGGGTGACTTTGCAACTTGGAAGAGACAGACCCTCCCAT
>NW_004524620.1:11677385-11713687 GCF_000260255.1 Octodon degus | reverse complement strand
TAGGGATGGGCATCAGGGATTGATATCCTAAATAGTATCAGTCAACTTGAAAGAGCCCAAATGAGTCACTAACCCAACCCCCATCAGAAGAGACCCTGTCCCCTATTCATGTCCCTTTGCTACGTCACTCACTTCCCCATTTGGTACTGGATTTAATCAATTTTACCTGAGCAATGGTGCTTGTAATCTCATTGGTTGGCCACAGTTATGTCCCTCCTCGCGCCCACCTAAGCAAGTTCCTTGTTCTCTACCACCTTAGCCACGCCTCACTGCATGGTTTTACTCTATTAAAGTCCCTGGAAGAGACAGCTTCCTGAGATCACGCACTCAGGGGCCCCCCTCCTGTCCCTCTCTTGGACAGGGGCTTTCTTTCCCACAATAAATATATTCTGCCCATAACTTCCATTTGTTCCTAAAATTCATTCTTCAGTTTTAGAGACCATGAACTCGTCCCAGGAACCTTTCCTGCACAGAGTTTCATTCTCCCCTCTATCACTTGGAGGTCACCACCCGAGATCACTTGTCCCCCACTGTGCATAACCACCACTGGCTGATTCTTGTTCCTCTTGGTGGAAGACTGCCTTGAGGGGTTTCACTCCTGATATTTCAGGCTGCATCCAGGAATAGTTGGTCCGTCTCGCCCTGGCTGGGGGCACATGGTCCCGGGCCCTGAATCGGCTCTACAGCAGGGGCCTACAGCTTGTTCATAAAGACAGAATTAGAAACGTTCTAGGGCTTGGGGGTCAGATACAGAATTGCCACTTGCACTATTTCATTATTGATAATATGTAAGTTTATACATTACATTTTTCTTTTGACTTTTCAAAAATAGTCCCAGGGACAGATTAGCCCAAGGACCACACTTCGCTGATGCCTGTGATAGTGTCCAAAGACAACCAAGAAGACTGTCCACTCGAAGAGTATATCCAACTTTGTCTCTTCATTTCTTCCTTCATATATAGTAGAGCTGTCTTACATGGTTCGTTATAAAAATTCAGCTAAACACACCCTTCTATAAGCGTTTCCTCTTCGTATGAGTGAGAATTTTCTCTAGAATACAGGACTTGATGTACAAGGAGCAGCACAGGGAATGTGCGCACCCCTCCCGCTCGGTCACTGCCACACCCCCTTCCAAGGTAGCTCTGCACTGCTCTGTACAACATCCACCACAATTTCTGACACTGTGCGTCTTCTCCAAAGCTCAGTATGCACACTTGAAAATTTCTGAAAACCTGGTGATGATGTTTCTATGACATCATTGCTTCTAAGTCATAGTCTTTACAGGCTGAACACCTTTACATACTGACGGAGCTTTTGTGATTGCTATTTGCCTTGTTGGTTGGTGGCGTTGTCGCTGCCATTTGCTCTGCTGCAGTGGTTGTGCAGTGGTCCTGTGTTGTGCAGTGGTCCTTCGCCACTCCTAACACTTCTGCCTGGGAATAACTGGACTGGGCCTGCGGAATCCCAGTCTGCCTCCACACTCAGCAGAGCCCCCAGGGCCTGAAGTCACCACTGTCTGTGTCGGTCTCTTTGGGTAAAAATTAACCTGTTTCTTAAAAACTACAGTGTCCACTCACTTTTTCACCTGCTAATCCATCTATTCATAAATACTCACTCAGCGCCTGCATTCACAATAACAGAAGCAGGAAACCGAATTCATAGGAACAATGTGACACAGGTTGTCAAACAGAAGCCAGACCAGAGTCCAAATTGAGAATTTAAAATGAGCCTTTAACACCAAGCTCGGGGCCTTCCTGACTTCTAGTCACACCGGAGAGAAGACAGAAAAGTGCGCCGAGTGGCAGAAAACTGGGTTTTTAAACAGAAGCTACTTTCTACTTAGTATGTATACATATTATACCATTAATCATTTATAACCTACCAACGCACACAGGCACAATTCACCGGTCAGCTTGACAATAGATTGCATACAACATCCAGATAAATCACCAGCTATATTCCTACAAGGATCGAACCGCGTTATCCCCTATTCTACAGGGGCTGATTGTCTCAGCACATACACATCAGCGTGAATCACTCTGCCTTAGATTCCTACAACTTAACACACTCTGAGGTTATTAACCTTTAATCTACACAAATACTATATGTCCTGCTTGCTAAGGGCAGTTATAAAAAGAACTCATCAGTCTGAGGAGGAATTTCCTGGACACAAGGCTTAAAAATTAAGGCTGTAATTTTTAAACTACTGAGTGGTCTTGAGCACCCTGTTACTAATTTGCTGAAATGACCTCAGTGAGTTCAAAATCCAAGTAATCCATTAGAGTACGGGTCTGAAGAGCACATTCAGTGACGAGCGAGGAGTTGCCCACAGATGGACTACGGACACGTGTGGAGGGAAGTACTGCGGCATGGGGAATGCAAGAGCGCATGCGGGACGGCAGTGAGAGGGCAGCAGGCACACCCTCAGAACAGCCCCCACTTAGTTATGGGGTCAAAATTCTTAATGACAAAGTACACATATGTTCAAGTCCATGGAACGCTTCCTGAAGGCATATAGCAAATAGAGAAACAGCTCTCCAAGAAAACATACTAAGTGTTGATAAGAATGCAGAGCAACTGTGGCACTGAGCCTTGTCCCAGCTCTGCACAGCAGAAGCTAAACTCTGGGCAGACCTGGGCCAGGGCAGAGGACTCCCACCCCCAGATCCCACTCGTCCAGGGCTAAGGTCTCTCCTGAGGAGGTGTTGTGGTTTGTGTCTAGGTGTCCCCCGAAAATCTCACGCAGTCAAGGGGCGGCCTCTGAGTTTGGGATTGATTCTTGATCCAGTGCTGGGATTATGGGTGTGAGTGCCCTGGGCAGTCACTCCGCATCACAGTGTAAGGAGAGGAGAAAGGCTGGCTGGCTCCCTTCATTCTCTGCTCTTTGCTGGATAGGAAAGGTGCTCTGCTAAGTGCCTCTGCCTTGGAGCCAGCTGAATGTGGACTGAAGCCTCTAGTAACTGTGAGCTAAATAAATCTTTCCTTCCTTCATTTTTGGTGTCAGGTATTTGTCTCAACAACAAGGAGATGGCTCAGTAGAATAAGTGCTTGCCTGGCAAGCGCAAGGGCCTAAGCTCAATCCCCAGTTCTGCCAGCGAAAAAAAAAAAAGAAAGGTAACTGGAATCAGAGGGCAGGCTGCCTTTTACCTCCATAGCCCCAACAATTTGTGGCAGAAGCACAGTTCCTGACAGGTGGGCTCCATCTCCCCTTCCCCACTCAGTTCTCCACTGGAGCGCATGGCTCTGCCCAAGAGCAGAGGCTCAGAGCACAGTGGCACTGATCACAGTACCCCAGAGCAGTCACAGCACAGACACTCTGCAGCGAGGAATGAGGCAGACACCACCCCACTCTCTGTTCAGTGTCTGTTCACACCACAGAGCTGTCACCAGCAGAAGCGGGTCACTGTTCCTAGCCCAAACTCTGGTTCAGCGGCATGAAGATTCTGTCACCTTCGGAAGAGGCAAAGCCTAAAAGAGAGAGAGGTCCACATTGTCACTCAAATGGGCTGGATTAATTTGGAACACAGAGGGAAGAAGATCAAGCCTAAGAGTATTGTCAAAACCAGTAGAGATTCGGTAACAGTTATGTGAAGGCCAGGACCTTCCTGACTTAATAACAAAAAGTGCAAGAGTGAACCAACAATACATAGAGCACAGAGAACATGAGCGATGGCCAACACATGCTCTATCACACTCGTTCCAAGGGGTCCAGACATCTGAGTCCACGCCCAAGACAGATTCGTTTCACTTTTATCCTGTAACAATCTGAGTGGGATGTGGCTGAGCTCAGGACCAACTGCATTCCCCAAACTTTAAAAACCACACACACATCCAATTACCCAAGGCAGCTTGAGTACAAATGCGATCAATTAATGGTTTAGACAGATCTGAGGTTGAATCATGTGAAACCAACCTACAAGATAAAGGCACAAAAACAATTCTAAGCCGAAACATCAGGACTACACGCTATGAGGAAAAGGCTTCAAGAAATTAGTACACCAAGTCACTAAACAAATAACCAAAGAAAAATCTTATGACTTCTTCCAGACAAGGGAGAGGATCAATATCTAGAGATGTTGCATCATTTACACGTGCAGCTGCAATAACAACCCAAATGACAGGCCAAGACCCCAACGTCATGGAATAAGCATCTCTAGGCTATGTGGCGCCTCTGCAGGGCGCCGCAACAGAGACAGCCACTGGACACTTCCTCTGCAGGCTGCAAATGCTGCAAATAGAAGACCGAGAAGCAAATATAAATATGTCAAAGAGCTAAGGGAAAATCATACCTAGAAAAGGAAGGCGCGATGACAATGTTTTATAAAGTAGGCCACATGAATAAAGACATAAATAGGGTGAAAAAAGATGGAAATCTCACTAGAGGGATGAAGCGGTGTGCACTGTCAAAAGGAAGGCTAAGACCTATGATAGCAGATGAGTGACGCTAAGCTTCAAAATAGGACAAATGAAGAAAACATACAAACCCCCGGAAACATGGGACACCATTAGGCACACAGAACACTCATAATAGAATGGAGCAGAGGAAAAGGGACACAAAGAACAGTCAATTAACTGCCTAAAATTGCCCAATTGATAAAAACAAACCCTTGTCTATATTCCCAAGAAGCCCCATGAACTCTATGCAGCATAAATGCAAAGAGAATCACAACAAATACCAAAATGTTGAAAGACAAACAGAAATTCTTCAAATCAAGAGAAAATTATTTATTGTGCTATAACTCAATCCCACTAAGATTAACAGCTGACTTCTTGTCAAAATAAATTAGAAAGAAATCAAGGCAGACGTAAGATTTTTTTTTTCAAGAGAAAAAAAAAATCATGATGCATCTTTGGGGTAGAAGAAATCTTCATGAAAAGCAAAGCCCAAAAACAGAGAAATCCCAGCAAGCAAGCAATGCGCATGCTTTCACCTGGAATTGACCTTTCTGGTAAAGGCTAAGTGGAGAACACCTCTGACGTGCGTGATGTGGAAGCTCAGGAAAAGCTAGTGACTCTTCCATTTCAGCAGATTACTGAGGTTTCCCCACCAGATCTGTCAGCGATGCATTCTGAATGTAAAGCTGACACCAAAAAGACGAACAGCATCATTTACTAACCTCACAAATACACAGTAACATGTAAGTGTGCACCATGTAAATTATATTAAAGGCAAAAATAATGTAATATTAATAGTATACAGGAAAATTTATTCATTCAATTTACTTTTATTGAAAATATAAGATACTAAGTTTTGATAAAAAGTAATGCACACAAAAATGTTAAATGTTCTCTAAATACTGCTTAAAAGAATACATGAAACATATAAGGTGAAATTTTAAAAGGAAATTATGAAATATTTGTGGCAGAAGTAACTAAACTTTGCTTCATGTAAAATCTACAAAGATTACTTGCACCAATGAAGAAGTTTGTTTTCGTATCCTAGAAAACATTTGCTGCTTCTTGTGCATGCTGTTTAGATCTGCTTTTATTGTAGAAGACTGTTGATCTTCTATAGTTTAAGCAAACTACACTGTATGGCACTGGGGATTTAGGTAACACCTAGCCCTCCTCAGACAGCTCTGGACCCGTGTCTCTCAGCCACACATGCCACACCCTGTTGAAACCCTAGCCAGTATTTTCAGATGTGGACAAAAACTACCCACAGAAGAAACTGGCTAATTTGTGAAGAAACAAGTACTGACGGAGGCACTGCTATAAGCAGGAAGGGAAATGACCTGGAGCTATATAAATTCTGACAAGCTATTTGGTAAACAGAGTAACACTTTACAAATCAAATTCTACCTCACACTCAATAGCTAAAGGGTTAGATGACAATTATGCAAGGAATACTTTCAGTGGATGTTCCAAATGGACGTTCATGGCTGCATGCAGAAAATCTTCTTGAAAAATGGGATGTAAACCACGTATACTGACAAGATCGTGCCCAGGCTCAAAGGATAAAAACACATGCTTTTGAGAATCTCTAAGTTTGTGTTACAAATATATGAAAAACTAAAATGTGGGGCCAAAAGTGGAGATTAATAAAGCTCACCAGTAGAAAATCTTCCTGGTCGCACTTGCCACCAGAGACACAGGCTGGGTGCGTTCATGTGAACAAGAGAGGACGCCCAAGCCAAGTGCGCAGGGCACCAACCTAGCCACTTCCCAGCTGTTATCCTGGGCAAATATTTTACTTTCTCAATTTTCTATTCTTCATCTACGAAACGGGCTGTGGACCGTGCTGCTAAGTGGATGGGGAAACTAAGAGAAAGCGAATCCTTAGCGACTGTTGGAGGAATTACACACGGACCTTGGGCTGATTCACCCAGGTAAGAGTGCACTAAGGACAGTGGGGCCGTTGCTTTACACGACTGGTTTCCTCTTCTAAAGGCTCAAATCTTCTTGCATTTCTTCAAACAGGGCACTTAAAAATACCCGCCTTTGAGCACTGACACTTCAGCACTTTCTCCCAGCACTGCCTCCGCGGCTTTCTTCCCTGTCAGGGCCACACAAGGAACAGTTAGTACAGGGATGCCTGTGAGAAAGGGCTGTGACGTTTGCTGGTGGGTTACACTCCTCTCACCCAGCAGATCTGCTAGTTCTGTACTATAGGCTTTTATAACATATAATAATTATCTCTGTTTTCCGGATAAGTATGAATTATGGCTTAGCAACGTGAAATACCTTCATGTTGTTGCATTTGGGTCTCCACACCTTCCATAAGACGGCTGTGAAGATTAACCAAGCAGCTGAAAGCAGTTCAGCTAGCAGAACCTGCTGTCGATGTTGTTTTGTGATCATGCTGTTACTGTATTGCTATACATAACTTCTGTTACTGGCAAAGTCATATTATTTTATTAACGTATAAAGGCATACTGAAGAGTTACAGGCTCTCATTTAGCCTACGAAGTGTATCATCTTGCTGATAAAACATAATCTGGGATCGTGCGGGCAGGAAGCACCAGCACTGCCACTGACGTCACACTGCAGCTGGTCCAGAGCCGCCCCATCTCATGGCCCTAACATTCCTGGTTGGAAAACCAGAATTATTAAGGGACTTGGAGGATAAAAAGTCACAGGAAGAGATTTAAAAGCTGGGGAACCAGAAAGCTGGTAGCAGGCTGAGTCCAACTCCAGAGGTTTCTGAACCAAAAACAGTAGCGTAATCCTTGGTGTACAGTGGTATACTTCTTGGCTTAACGTCAAGGGCCTGAGAACTTAGGAAATTTCTCGTGCAAGCCCTGGAGTCCAGCAGCCCGAGAACCTGGAGCTCTGATGCTGCAAGGCAAGAGAAGGTTCTCCAGCTCGAGAAGGGAGCAGGCACAAGCTGGCCTCTACTGTTTCCTGCCGCTCCTTCTCAGCCCTCGGCCAACTGGCTAGTTCTGCCCACACTTCTTAGAAGGCCATGCCTCATTCAGTCCAGCAGAGTTCAAATGCCAGCCTCTCCTGGACAAAGCCTTATCGCCATCCACAGAAATAAAGTGTGCCTCCACCTAGTCAGGTTGACACCTAAAATTAGCCATCAAGCAGGTCAAAGCCACATGCATACTAAGGAAGGCACATTTCAAGTGTCTGTGTATAATTACACATGAAAATGTACTTTATTTCTTCAATACAGTTATAATGGAAATGAGACAGTTAAGAGAAACTCCCAACAAAGTGAGAAAAAGCAAGGCTGGTTAAATAAAATATGGTACATACATCTAATGGAAAAATCACTTCAAATAATAAAACATTTATTATATCATAAGGTAAAAAGAAATTAGCCTTTATTTTTTATTTTTTAGGTAGGACAGTTGCAATAATTAACATATTGCATACATTCTTCCTAGTGGTTAATTGCTATACAAGATGCAGACATGATATCCTATTTACAAACACTAGTAGAACAAATCCCTCTATTCATTAAGAGAATGTAACTATATATCTATTCCAACCATTTTGAATACACAGATACAAAGTGGACATTCATCTGTATCCCCTTTTTTTGTTTAGTTCTGTTATTTGAATATTATAGGTGTGTTAACTCAGCAAAATATTCTAAAAGAGTCCAGTAGTCCATAATAGTATTGGGTCTTCCACTTGACTGGCAGTGTCAGAAATTGTTAACCTGAGTCCCCTACAGCTCAACATAACAGCATGGCTTTACTTCTTGTACTTCGTTTTTATACTTTTCTACTGGATGGTTAAGACCAAGGTAAAGCAGGACCTATGCAACAAGAGTTGTAGCTTTTGGGTCTGATAAGGTCAGTGAAATCCCCTCAGGATTTATCCTGAGATCCTGTACCTTAGATTGTAGAACCTTTGTCAGTGTCAGCCATGTGGATGAGTCACGGCCATTGCTTGGCCAATGTGCTCTCTGTGAAAGCCTGAGAGAATATTTTCTCTCCATGTGACTTAAAATATTATTATTAAAAATGTATGGAGAGAAAAGATGAGGGGCCAGGGATATAGCTCAGTGGCACAGGGCCTGGCCAAGCACGAGGTCATGACTTTGATTCCAGGTACAAAAAAAAAAAAAAAAAGATGAGGACACTTACTGTTTAATATATCAAAACTATCTCTGGTGGAGAATTGTAAATTGCCCACATCTCATTTGTTTATGCTATTCATATAGTAATATATAATCTGTTTATAATCCTAAAAGAAACTTGGAAATAATTCAATTCCATGAACACTTCTAGATATGGCCACTTCATTACTAAGATCCTAAACAAAATAAGGACTTAGCTAGGTCAGCATCTGGAGGCCAAAATCGAAACTGAAAGACAAGAACTCAGCTTAGAGCTCTTCACTGAGGAGAAACCACACAATATTAAAATATGTGTCTGAGCTACTTCACTTTTTTTTTTTTTTTTTTTTTGTATTTTAGGGAAGGGTCTTCAGGGTGTTCAGGGTCTCACTACTAGATTGGAATCATAGTGATCCACCTGTTTCCAGTCTGCCAAGAGCTAGGATTACAGGTGTGCACCACCATGCCCAGTCTCAATTGCTGTCTCAGTGTGCCCAGGGGCAGGGCTAGGACAGCAGGTCCAGGGATCAAACCCCTGGGCCCCGCGCTTGCTCACAGGCACTTAATCTGCTGAGCTATTTGTCTGGCCCTTGCACTGACTTTAAATACCGGTATGTTTTTAAGATGAGAGATCTGTATTGCTGAGTGCCCATTCTTCAGTGCAACGACTGATGGTTACTTTTTCAAATGGTTCAATCTCACTAACACGTAAGCCCTTAGCAGATTCCTAATAAAAGACTCTCTTGTAAAACTGGGCCATTTTAGTGTTTTTACAATTTAATAAATAGTTTTCTTGATAAATGTAGTCATGAGAGTTGTTCAGCAGTATTCAAGTTATGGTTTTCCTGATTGATCTGTAGTCTTCAATAAGTGTAAGAAGTTACTGTATTAAACACCTGTCAAGCTAGTAAGACTGCATTGATGTATCTATCCATTATTTTCAGGATTGTTGGTTATCTGGGCCTATTTACCCCAAATAACCTTGCCCCCTTGTGTCACGGGGCCCAATTCGCTCACATTCACCCCCATCACGGCTCCTTTGGTAGTAACACCCAAAGCTGTATACAGTGGCAATGAAGGGTTCTTCTTCACACCAAGTATTGGCAGGCAAAAGGTGGCTTTCAGTTCAGGATGTGTTATTAAAATGTAAGCCCATTGGCCTAATGAATCTTTCATATTTAGGTGGTTTTCTTGTGACGTCATCTCCAACAGAGCAGACTTTAGTAATCATCCTCTTCCATGCCTTCTTTTTTCTCTTTCCAGTTCAAATAACTTTTTTTTTTTTTTTTTTCAGAACCGGAGATTGAACTCAGGCCTTTGCACTTGCCAGGCAAGCGCTTATTCCACTGAGCTGTCTCCTTGGCCCCTCAAATAGCTTCTAATACTTCCATTTCTCCTTGGATATGAACTTTAGGCAGAGGAACTTCCCATTTTCTGGCCTTTTCGTTTTTGTTTAATCATGTTGGAAAGTGCTTTTGCATGAGACTGTCCTTCTCTGCCCAGCAGGCAGGCAGGTACTGCTCCTTGTGGAGTCTTTTCATCATTCTTGTTTGGTGTTTCTCTTTTCATGCATCTTGATAGTCTTCATTTGTATTTTCTTCACATGGCGCTGTGTGTGGTAAATCTCAGCCTTCAGGCCTATCATTTTTTGGTTTTCTTTGAACATTCATGAGCCTCTCAACTTCCCTTCCTTCTCTTTTTCTCACAGTAATCCGAGTGGTACCTGTAGCGTTTATGGTGTAATTTAACATATTCATTCTGTGGCATGGCAGTTGCAAAGCCACCGTGGGTGGCCTCAGGTGTGCAAAGAAAAGTCCTAATTTTGGGGTGTCCCAAATGCACGAGTTGCCTCCACACAGCAGGAAACAGGAAAACTAAACAGCACATTTTAAATCCATCAATGTGTTGACATAAGCCATTTTCAAGATTTAGCTTTTATGAATAAAGTAAGAAATAAAAAAGATAATAGACAAAAAAGGTACCGTAAGCCAGAGCAGCCAGTGTATTCGATGTGGACCTCGACTTGGAACAACTGTCTTATGTTTTATGTACTTTGGTCCCTTAGTCAGTCTGGCTTGCAATCTGTAAGTATGAGGCTTAGCTTTATAAGGCCTTAATAGACAACTAGATGGCTCTGCTAGTGGGAAGAAAAAGGGAGGAGGATGGGAAAGGGACTGAAACGCGGGGTCCAGGTACAAATCCCCTATGAGAACGTAATCATCGTGTACTGCAGGATGTGCCGATGAAAGTGGTGGTGGGGATTCAGTTCGACTACACTTCTAATCTCAGAGGGTTGCCTGAGGGTGGGCCCAAGCACACTGGCAAGAAGGAAGCGGAAGGAGTGAGAGGGTTCGTGAAGGAGAACACAGGTGGCCAGGAATACTGACCTCATTCTGCTTCCACTGCAACAGACTACCTTTTTGGTTTGGGTC
The DNA here is from genome assembly GCF_000260255.1 of Octodon degus. Classification (NCBI taxonomy): domain Eukaryota; kingdom Metazoa; phylum Chordata; class Mammalia; order Rodentia; family Octodontidae; genus Octodon; species Octodon degus. Next base: position 11,702,743 of record NW_004524620.1, on the reverse strand, counting down.
AAAAGAGTCCTCAAAAGGCTCAGGTGTTTTTTTTTTTATACTTTTGGTACCAGGGATCCAACTCAGAACCTCGCACTGGCCAGGCAGGTGCTCACGCCACTGAGCTATCTCCCCAGCACTCGGGTGTTCTGAGGTGAGGCTCGAGGGAAGTGACCACCCGTGGAAATGAGGACATCATGCGCGGTCAACACACTGCTGAGCTCGTAGCTGGTCGCTGAAGGAGCTGTCAGAGCGTGGCCGAGCTGCAGGGGGCAGGCCCCAGGGCTGTGTCTCCACAGGGCATCTCCTGACCCTCAGTAACTCTCTCGGCTTCCTGGCTGTCATGCTGTGACCAGCCTTCCTCTGCCATGAGGGTGCCGCCTCCCTGCAGGCCTAAGAGCAATGGAGCCAGCTGGTCTGGACTGAAGTTTCTGAAACCATAAGCCAAAATAAATCTTTCCTGCTTTCCATTGTTTTATTTGTCACAGTACTGGAAATCTGACCAACTCCTTTTTCCTTGCCACCAGCCGAGCCCTGTCCAGTGCACACTGTCGCTCACTCTGATCAAAACACTTCTGGAAGATGCTGTACCGATTACCGTAGTGAACACGAGGTGTCCATGTTGGCCACACTTCAGGGGAGCTCCCCCAAGAGCCCAGGGGCACCGACACACCCCGTCCCTGAGCAGAGCCCCCAGCTTTAACAGCTCTGCGTCTGTAACACTCAGGAGTGTCGGGCATTGGTAGAAGTTAAATTTAGAGAACTGACTAGCAGTTCTTGTAATTCTTTTTCCCCTTATACTTCCATCTCATTTTACTTAATTAAAGCAATGCCAGAAAATAAATTTCTTGTTTCCTTTGCCCTCTCCTGCATCCAGAGACAGAAGAGCATATCCTGATTCACTTTCAGGATAATCTTTTCATTGCATCTTGCCTTATCAACAAGTTAACTTTAGGGCTGGTGAGATAGCTCAGTGGTCTAAGCACCTGCCTGGCAACCACAAGGACCCAGGTTTGACCCCTGGTACTGCATGCTGTGCTGGCCCCCAAACTGGGCATGGTGGTGCATGCCTATAATCCCAGTGCTGAGGAGGCTGAGACAGGAGGATCACTACAAGTCTGAGCTGCATAGTGAATCCCTATATCAAATAAAATTAAAAAAAAAAAAAACAAGTTAACTTCATAAGAAGGATATTCCCCTACAAGTAAGTTTTTAAAACCTAGCAGAATTATTTTTCTTTCCTTGAATAAACTACAAATATTAATTGCTTTAATTATCTGGTGATTTTGTGTACTGGCTTTGGTAACCTGCATCTTTACAAACAAGACCCTTAGCCTATAAAAAAATTTAAGGGAATTTTTTGAATAAATACATTGAAATATTCCATTTATTAAAAAATACAAACAATGTATAAATGTACTAAATCATCATTAGTTCAGAAAGGCACACAATATATAGCTTTTAATATGTAGGTAGAATATGAAATAAAATGTGGGAAGGATTCTTCACACAGCACTATAGTTTAAATACCAATAAGCACAAGGGCACTGAAACTTCCAAGTGTACTGAGAAAGACACAGCCTGTCTCACTCTGGAAGTATTCCAGGCAAGATTTTTCTGCTTCTTCATAAGCTCTCTGAAGTTGGCAGAACACACACAGACACACACACACACACACACACACACACACACACAGACACACACACAGGAACACACAGGAACACACACACACACACACACACACACACACCCCTAACAAGTTCAGCCTAGGTGCAGTTCCTCAAAACAGTCTAGAAATGGTGCTTAACGCACACAGTCAGCACACTATGAATGTTAGTCTTACGTAACCAGCTCAACCACCCTGGGAAGAAGGAGCACTCAGCAAGCGGCTACCAACAGGATGAAGTAGCATTTGCTGCACTGTGAGGAGCAGGCACGTGGTCTTCAGCTGGTTTTCGTAACACTGAATGGGTTGACCACACTATTCCAGTTACACTCGCGGATCTGAAAGGTAACCCATTTCAGGCCCTGTACTCACTCTATACCAGACAGGCTCACTGAAGATTCTCAGAGACAACACTGTCTCTCTCTTGATAGACACTCCAGGAGTGAAGCGCCCCCTGAAACGCAGACCCCCAGAAACTAATGCAAGAGGCTGAAGGCGAAGTGCCAGGTCGCGGGCAGGAGGGAGCCTGCTGCTGCTGGACCACAGGCACAGTCCTGCCCGGCACATCTCAGAGTAGGTCCCACGTGCACCAGAAACTGAATGTCCATGGCACACTCCATTCCCCGAAGTGCGAAAGAAGAACGCTGGTAGGTGGAGTCCGGCAACATGCATTTGTAACAAAGACTCCAAGACGTGCTGGCACATCGGACGTGCTGCCAAAAGCAGACCTGAACAAGTCGCCAATACACAGCCCTCAATTCCATTTAGTATATCACTGGCAACATAAGGAGATGCTTAAAAAGCCACGATGAGAGACTCCAACACATGTGAGGCAGGCTCAGTGCGACCCAGTGCCTCAAGCCATGAGATCTGAATTTGTCACTGCTTTCTGATGAGAGCTGTTTCCTACTTCACCATATGGTAAATGATAAAGCATTGTCACTGCCATCTGGATTTATAAAGTTTTAAGCTGAAAAACTTCAGTAGAGATTTATAAGTGCTCATAGCTTACAAGATCGGAATTCACATAAAAATCCACTTGTTATAAGTTGCTTTTGTTCCTCGAATGCCTTCAGGGCACTTTTGGCCAGCGGGAGAGGTGTGAGGTTCGAACTCCAGCCCCCTGAGGCTGACAGCTTTGTGGAAGCAGCCACTTAAAGGCCTGAGCTAGGGCCAGGCTATAAGTTGCTTTTGGAAAGAGCCAAAACCCTCTCACCTGCAAAAGCAGAAGAAAAGAAGAATTTGCTGCTGTTCCCGCCTTGGGAAGTGACACTGCACATTGAAGCGCAGACACTTCTAACATAATGAATCTTTCGATATTTTTAAAAATATATTTTGTACAGGGTCTCACTACGCAGCTTGGACTCGTAGAGATCCTCTTGTTTTCAGCCTCCCCAGCGCTGGGATTACAGGGCATGTGCCACCACGCCCAGGCGCAGGGGCCGGCTCAGCACACCTGGAAGTGGGGTCAGCATGGCATGTGGTGCCAGGGGTCGAACCCTGGTCCCTGTGCTTGTCTAAGCAGGTGCTTAGTCCACCGAGCTATCTTGCTGGCCCAGAATCTTGAAATTGAAAAGATCAGAAGCATAGTATTTTTCAGGAAAAATAATAATAGGACAGACCAACTGTTGAGATACCTTTCTCAACTACCACTAATAATACCAAGAATAGTCCTTCATTTCATACAAATACCCTCTAACTACCTTCATTAATCTGATCTTCTCTAAAGTCCTGTGATGTGACTGGCAGATTGCGGATAATTCTTTTAGCACCTTTACCTCTTTGCTGAATCATTTCACTAATCTTCTTCTAATTTGCCTTGCAATAGAAAAAGCATATCTATTTTCTTCTGCACTCTTATTACCTGCCATGGTGTTCATGTTCTCTAAAGAAGAGATAAATACAGAAGTCCTTTTCTACTCCATACCACGTTAGTAATGAGAGGGTTGAGGTTCGCAGACATCATAGGTTTGTACCCTGAAGAGATGCCGTGGGGAGGGAGGGAGGGAGGAAGCAAGAAGGCCTCACACAGGAGCACAGCTGCTGCACGGAAAGGAGACAAGACGAGTTTCACGACTTCTCTGGACAAGTTTGGATGGACCTTAATGGAAGACTGACTTCCACTAATACAAAAAAGCTTCAAATCATCAAGGTTATCTAAAAGAGGGAACACAGTCTTCAAAAGGGAGAGTTGCACAACGTGTAGCGCAGCGCAGCACAGCATAATACAGTGCGTATAAATAGCTCCTAGAGAGCTGAGGGCTTACCCCATGATCTGTGAGCTTCCTTTCATTAGGAAATTGCATGAGACAAAGCGTATAGCTGCTAGTAGGTACAACTAGGATGGGACCCACATCCTTACATCACCATTCCCAATGGACAACACCACAGATCCTTCAGCTAACAGGTTCTAGCAGTTCCAAAGGGGTCCAGCAGACGTCAGCTCCAGGCAAGACAGAGTAAGATGTGCTGGACTTACTCTTCCACCTGGAACCATTCAACTGGGATGTGTGTGTGTGTATGTGTGTGTGTGTGTGTGTGTGTGTGAGAGAGAGAGAGAGAGAGAGAGAGAGAGAGAGAGAGACAGAGACAGAGACAGAGACAGATAAGAGAGACAGAGAGATAGAGCACAAGTGAGAGAGAGCGCAGAACAGCCATTTTCAAGAACCAAAGACAGTGATGTCTGACAGGAAATATGATAAGCTCTATATTGCTCCAACATACACAGCGCAACGCAGAGACAGAGAGCACAGATGAGACTGTGGAAATCAAGGATTCACGGGGCAGACCCCTCGGTGAAGGAAGTGCCCGAGAAAGAGCCCTGACGGCCGGCATCTCTCCTGACCTTTCCACAAGCGCTGCTCATGCACACTCGGGAACACGGTAACCAAGACCACAGGAAGAACCGTTTGAGATTAGAGAGAACAGAACCTAGCCCTCCTGCAGAGCCAGAAATGGTGTGCATGCCTGTCGTGCATATGAGAAACACAAGACCCGGAACTGGGTAGAGAACTCAGAGAACTAGGAAGAGCGCAGAGGTGTAGACCTGTGCTCTCCCTGCCTCAGGCAAGTGTTTAAGGCAAGATCCAAAGGCTTAAGCTATTTTCAAGCAACTCAATTGTGTTCTAAAACAAAATTCAAGAATTTTTATAATATCAAAACACTCAGCACCCAGTAAGATCAAATTCTCAGCATCATGCAACCAAACATTACTATGCATATAAAGAACAAAAGCATGTACAGTGAGGAAAAATCAATTAAATTCAAATCAGAACTGATAAAGATGGTAAGATGGGCTCACAAGAGCATTCAAATGATTATTATATTCAACACACTTAAAAAGTTAAGAGACGTAGAATAGATAAAAGTCTATAGTATATAACCCTAGTCTATAACCCCTATACATGAAAACTACAATGGCAGAGATTTTTTTTAAATGTACTAGATAGTATTCAGAACAAGAAACACTGAAAAAATAGTGAAATTTAAATCAAGAATAGAAATTATCCAAAAATGAAACAGAAAAATGGATCTTATCTACCAAATTGACCTTATTAACATTCACAGGCTATCCCCCAACAACAATCTCCATTCTTTTCAAAGGTACATGAAATATCAAGACACACAAAATTCCCAGCTTTAATTCAGGTCTCAGTATTTACAAGTGGATTCAACTTATTAAAGGTGGTTCCTTCAACAACAATGGAATTAAAATAGAAATAAGTAACAGAAAAATTCCTGGAAAATCCATCAACATTTATGAGGTACACAAACACCCCAATGGTTAGTGAAAGAATTGGAAATTAGAAAAATGCTTAATAATTTGAATAATGCTGAACTTGTGAGACAGCACTAACACAGCACACTCATGGAGAAAACTGTAGCACAAATACCTATTTCAGCAAAGAAAGGTCCTGGTCAGCACGAGGCTCCATACCTGTTACTCCAGCCTCCTTAAAGGCTGAGACAGAAGCATCACAAGATTGAGGTGAGGCCAGAAATCTAGCAAGACTGCCACAAAATAAAGAGGAGCTGGGAATGTAACTCAGTGTGAGGGCCGACATAATCCCTACTACCACAAGAAAAACAGAAAGATAGATGAGAATTTCAAACTGATAACTTTGGCCTTTGACCTTAAGCAATAAAGAAAAAGTCCAAATAAAAACAAAAGTAAACAGCGGAAATAAAAGTTTAAGCCACAAAAGAATTTAAACAGCAGAAAAAAGACAAAAGCAGGGCTAGTCCTTTTTCAAAAGATTAATAAAATTGGTAATTGCCTAGGGCAGTCTTACCAGAAAAAATATGAAAGAAGACAGAGACTACCACTATGAAGAATGAGAGAGATGACCACCAGGGAAAGATTCTGCTAATTTTTTTTTTTTTTTTTTTTTGCACCAAACACACTCAGATTCATATTTCTTTTCTTCTTTGGTAAACAAATGACAAAGACCCAGTTTCCCAGCTTTTATAAATCTAAGCTTAACATTACACATCTAAACAATCATCAAAACTACTTAGTGGCCAGTGTCCATGCGCAACTAGAAAACTGCCTTAAATCTGTACTGAAGCAGAAATGTATCACCATCAATATCCTTCCCTGTTAAATTCTGAAAAGAAATGGAAACTTTCTGTGGAGGACCCATCCTGCAACATCAGCACCACAGCAGGCGGACACTACTTGGCCCGCGTTCCAAACCATGGAAAGCAGATCCATGCTGAGGTCAGAGTACAATCTTGTCCTACCACCACTCAAGACTCAAGGCTTACCTTGGATCACATTTAATTAAAAAGCAAAGTGCATACAGAGATTACAACTATCTATCTATCTATCTATCTATTTACTTATTTATTTATTTTGCAGTACTGGGGATTGAATTCAAGACCCTGCACTTGCCAGGCAAGCACTTATTCTACTGAGCTATCTCCCGACCCTTACAACAATTTTAAAGACAGAAAATAAAAAAAATGGTCCTAACGATAAACTCAAAACTCTATGACAAAGAGTGGCTCCAATGAGCTACTTATAAATACTTTAGGTACAGTTACACTGAAAGTTGACTTCATCTGAAATCTTCAAAAAAAAAAATGTTCCTGCTAATCCTCAAATGATTTTTGTTCTATAAATTTTAAAGAGCGAAGTCAACTCTATTCTAGGAATATAATTTTAGATTAACATTCAAAAATGAATCATAATATGAAGAATGAAAAAAATCATCTCAACAGATGCATAAGAGCACGAGACGATACTTCAGAAGAAGGCAAAGTCAAGGCACAGACTGGAAGGAAATGTTTACAAGGCACGCCACTCGATAAAGGGCTTACTTCCTTAAGTCAAAGTACAAATAAATTACATAGCAAAGTAAAAGACAGAGCATGAAACAAGGAGGAAAAATCTGTGCAAAAGGGGAGGGGACTAAAAAAGGGGAGGGGAGGAGCAAGCAAGGAGATTAAAGGAGAGTTGAGCTGTGCTGTGTACACACACCAGCTCCCCACAGGGGTGTGATCTTTATGTAGTGCAACATACGCTAATAAAAACACAAACCAGGGCTGCGGAGATAGCTCAGTGGTGTAAGCCCTGCAGAGACAAGTTCAGTCCCTGTACTGAATGCAACGCCAGCCCCGCCCCAGGCACACCAAGCCAGCCACCAAGACCAGGCGTGGTGGTGCACACCTGGAATCCCAGCGCTTGGGAGGCTAAAACAGGAGGATCACTACAAGTCTGAGCTGCATAGTGAGACCCTGTACCAAATACATAAAAAAATTTTTTTTCAAAACCAAACCCTGATGCAACAACACACACACACACACACACACACACACACACAGAGCACAAAGATATATACAATCTCAAAACTCAGTAAGAAAACAACTAAGTGAAGGAACAGGCAATAGATCTGAATGCACACATCATCAAAGAAAATGCAGAAATGGCAGGAAAAGCTATGAAGCATGTGAGAAGATGCTCAATACAGTCAGTCATCAGGAAAGTGCAAACTGATAGGCTAATTAAATGCCACTGCACACCTGTCAGAGTGGATGGAATAGAAAGCTTGCAGCATGAGCGGTGGTGGGGAGGGAGAGCAACCGAAGCTGTTGTGAGGGCTGCTGTGCTTTCAGAGGGGCCCAACGGGCCGGGCGAGGGGATGGAAGGGCCGGGTGGCAAAGAGTTAAGATGTGCTCGGGACGCTTTCCAGCCCTCCACCAAAAGTCTAACCAACATGCATTAATAACAACTAAACTTGTTTAAATGGAACAACCATCCTGTAAGCTGCTCTGTAGTTTCTTTACAAACTTAATCATCCATTTATAATATGATCTAGCTATTTCTGTCCTAGATTTACCCTAGAGAAAAGAAAGCATACGTCCATAAAAATTGTAATTCATACATAGTCACTGTGTCTTTATTTTTAATATCCCCAAACTGGCACAACCTGGACAGATGTCAGTAGGCTCACATGGATACACAGCTTGTGGCCACATAATGCGACACTACCTGACAACATAAAAGGAACTACTTGTACATAGAGCACATGGATAAATCTCAAGATAAATAGGCGGACTGGGCTATTAGACCAAAAAATAATATGCAAGTCCACCTGCAGCCCTAGGAGACGTAAGCCAATCCACAGATGCGTATGAATAGCAGTTCCTCTGGATCTATCCCCAAAGCTGACCTGCTGGGTCATGTGCCAACTACCTGTATACATTTACTCTGCTGCAGAATCATCCTACCCTCTAATCCCAAAATCATAGTATACAGCAAATTTCTCAGAAGGTACACTAGATCACGTTACTCTGAGACTTGAAATTCTTCGATGGTTCCCAAATTTACTCTAGCATGCAAATGTAAATCTCTCAACACAGGAGGGCCCTCCCCAGCGATCCGCCCTACGTCACACCCCTTTCACCCCAAAGGCCTTGCTCTTACAGTGAGTTCCACAGCGCTGCCCATGTATGCATCTGCTATGATCATGGCCCTCACGGGGTTATGACTTGTACTTCAATGTTCTGCATGGAGCTACAATCTACTTGAAAACAAAATCCCCATTTTTATATATTTTTTGTGTGTCCCCAGGACCCTTCCTTGTGCCTAGACTCTAGCACATACTAGAACCTCAATCTTTATTAAATGTATGAATGCTAATTCAGCTGCCCAGAAATTAAAAATGTTACCATATTATAAGAGAGTATTAGAGGAGACAGAATACAGATCAAATGCCCATACATGCCATCCATGTGTGCATGTCAATACATACTCCATTCATACTTCATAAGAAATCCTCCTGACACGTAGCACGAAGTCATTCACACGTGTTTCTCTGTTCAGGCATAAGCTCCTTATCACGCTGTCTGCAGTCCCAGTAAGCAGAGAGAAGAAAAATAAGCTAAGGGCATGCTGTGGTCTGCAGATTAGACACAGGAGGACCACAAGCAGGCTAGTGTCTGGTGCGTCTCTCTCACTGGTAATGGATCTAGGATCACACATATTTGGTTCATGGTCATACCACTGCAGAAAGATTTTTCTGGTAACTTCTATTAGGAACCCGAAACAACTTCTTTACTAGAGGTTTTAGTAAACTTCTGTTTTGTGCTCACAGACCAAAGTGACTTCACTGTCTAATGATAGAATATTGAAAGACTACGGCAACATGCAGCCAGACTTGGTGAAAGGTGATAGATAATGGTCTCCTAAAGCAACTATGTGAACTCAAATAAATGGCAGCGCCTGTGAGCATTCCATGGCTGCCCATTTTTTGAACCTCATCAATCTCCCTAGTAAAAGAAAATGTCTGATATTTCAAGAAGGTTCTAGCTTCCCAGACAGCATTGTCAAGGGATAAAAATTATCACAGGATGTCGCTGTTAGGTTTTCATTAGCTGCTCCACTCAGGCTAGGAGAAGTTATTATAAAACAGAAAGTGCTCTTCCAACAGATGTGCAAGTGGAGAAAACAGGCTTCTACTTCACCAGGCCTGGTGCTCATCTGTGGGCCCACATAAGCAGTCCTAGAGACATTTTACCATGTGCAGTAAGAGCTTTTGAGAACAGCAGAACCTCAGACAAAACGCTAAATTTACATACGAGACAAATAAAAATGTTTTGACAAGGTAAAGAGCCATCCTTGGGCTGGTGAACCACACGGTGCTGCCAGTCAGGTCCTGCATTCAAAACGCAGCACCGGGAAAGAAACCACGGAGGCGAGAAGTGGCCTACGAAGGTGTGTGAGGCCGCAGAGCCACTCCTGACGTGGAGGGAAACGACCACTGCTCACTCAGGACTCGGGAGTCCAGGCAACGCAACAGTGCCGAAAACAGAACTATTTGACGCCGAGCCCTAAATCAAAAAGCTAAATTCAGTTTTTTAATTCTAATAAAAAAAATAAGATCTTTGTTAACAAAAACTTCAACTGCACCGAGTCTTGTAATCAGGTTAGATTTGCATAGCCTAATTTCTCAAACAGGGCCATGCAGTCTTTAAATAGCACCTTTTAGACAGATCTCAGACGCGGACCTCCTTCACACGGCAAAGCAAAGTACAGCAAAGAGCTCACAGCCTCTTAATGATATGGGGGATGAGTCTGATCACACGTTTACGGTGAATGTCTAATTAACACAAGGAGATGTGTGTATCACCTGCACACACATCCATCCAGCACCTGTCCACGTGCCACCCGTACATTTGCTGGTGGGCTTCAAACCAAATTAAGCTACCGTGCTCCCATTCTTAAATTCTACTCTAAGGCCCACATTAGCATATTTTCACAAGGGAATTGTTCTACCCTAGGGTCTGTGAATTACTCAAGGTTTCTTTAGGAAACAGAAGGACCTCATAGGAAAGATGACTGAGAAAAGTCTATCTTAGTACACGGACAATTCACCTGAGACAAAATTCAACATGACTCATTATGGGATCCAAAGTTAAATAAAAGTGAATTTACAGAAAAAACAGAGGGAGAGACAGCAGCAGAGGCAGCAACGAGAATGGCAGAAAGCACTGCAGAAAGCGAGGAAAGCTTGGGGCTCTGGCAGGATGACGGAACCCAAGAGGATGGAAACAGTCCAGATGTGGGGCAGAAGCTGGCCTCCCCTCTCGCAGGCCCTGAGGACAGCACTGATCAGACAGCACTCACGATGGAGGTGCTGAGAGGCAGGGATTGGCTCGACGATCCTTGTATACCCCGTACACTTAATACAGCACAATGGGAGCATCATGTGCAAGACCTGCCTGCCGCCTGCCTGTCTGTCTGTCTGTCTGTCTGTCTGTCTGTCTGTCTGTCTGTCTCCAGGTCCTTGCTTTGTATTTGGTCCTCGTTTTGTATTTGGGGTAAATGTAAGAACTAAACACACTTGATGTTTTAATGCGGAATAGCAGGCTTCCGAGGCTTCCTCACAACCCATCTGCAGTTAGGCACAACTTAGACTACAAGCAGCATACTAACAGGCTTGTTGAATGTCCAGGTTTCACGTCTTCAGGCTAAAGAATGAGATAAGCTCTAAGCACCTGCCAACTGCTGGGCTAACTGGTGTCATTCTCCTCTGCTGACACGCAAGTGTATTTTCATTGGGAAAATGAATTTTCCACATCAGCTGATGACTGAAATGAGATATTTAATTTGGGCCTCTGTTCATAAACACATTCTAACTGGTGTGGCAAAACAGACCTTTAAGAGTCAGAAGTTTATCCATTAGAGACAAGCTGTTTCCCCAAAAGTCCTCAGGCCAACGAGGCAACTGTTATCCCATCTTCTCTTAATGAACGGAACACAGCACTCAAATTCTGGCAGCTACAGGTCCATCTCCGCTTCCACAGGAGAAGGACAAGGATAAGCAGGGCGAGCGATGAGGCGAGGGCTGCCTAGTGTCTCGCTGCCTCCCTCTCCATTCTCCTCCTTGCACATCTGCAGGAATGAGACGGCGATTGGTGGCAAAATATGACCTTCCCACTTCTCAGCCCTGAATAAAGCCTCCTTCTTTTTGCCATGTCTCCTCTCCTTGGGGACCTGTGAGTGTCAAGGGCCTAAAGGGCTTGTAGCAAAGCCATATTCACAAATGTGACCGTGTTACCAAGCAAAAGGCAGTAAGATCACAGAGGCTGCTGAAGCGCCTTCAGCCACCACTGCTTCTCTGCATTTGTCCTTTGGCTACAGAGCTTTCTTTCTTTCTTTTCTTCTTTTTAAAAAAATTTTATTGAGAAGCAAATAGCAATAAGACAGTTTCAAAATCAATTAGTAGGACAGTTTCAATAATTAATTGTGCGTTGTTGTATTCATAGTGGTTATTCATGGTACAAGATGCAGACAGGATATACTGTCCACAAACACTGTTAGTACAAATCTTTCTATTTCAAAGGCAGGAAGGACAACAGAGCCTCCCGACGGAGGGGGCTGAGCTCTGAAAATAAACGCTTCCAAAGGGTAGTGAGGCTGCAAGCACGTTCTCTGTGAACCCAAGTGGTTGACTCAGTCAGTGAGTACTGGAAGGAAAATTTCAACTCAGTTTCAAGCATTAAGTAATGTGAGCTAGTGGCCTAGAAAACTAGCAGCCGCTGTATCACTTAATTCATCTAGCACCCCGTAAGACTGTCACAACGGAAGGGAGGAGGACAAGTCAGAGGTCTTGCCCAGGTCGTACAGCATGTGTGTTGCATCTTGGGCAGAGAAATTCGCCAGACTTCCAAGCACAAAGCCCTTTCTGTGGCTCCAGGCAAGTGACGCAAACCTTTCAGAGCTTCTAGGGCAGCCCAGGGCCTCCTGAGGCACGCTGTGCTGGGCTTGTCACCACTGCTCAGGCTGCCTCTCCAAGTCTCTGCTCTTCAGAGTGAGTCACAGTTGGGGGGGGTGGTTCAAGAGCTCTTACACAGACAACGCCTAAAACCCTTGCCTACCTCGGAACACTGAAATTCATTTATGGAGCAGATTGCTTGAATTTCCTTTCCTTTTTTTTTTGGTGGAACTAGGGATTAAACTCAGACCCCTGCGCTTGCCAGGTAAGTGCTTATTCTACTGAGCCATCTCCCCCGCGCCTGAATTTCCTCTCAATACTATTTTGCTGCAGCAAACCCTCACAGCAGCCTCCTGCATCCTTCTCTGACTCCTAATTAAGGATCTTCTTTGTGAGGAGGATTCTATTACTTTGTTGTCACAATTTTTTTTTAACAGACAACAGGAAGATGCAAGAACCCTGGACTTCTAGCCTCGAGATGTCTAAATCTGAGAAGGGGAAACCCTAAATGCCCACTCATACAAGAGAAGCAGAGTGAACACACAGCAGTACTGCACAATCTAAACCCAGGAAAAAGTCATGTAATTCATGCATTCATTTTTATGACATAAAAGATGACCAAGGTGAGAAAAAGGTAAAATTAAGTGAACCATGGACTCTATTTTTTTCCCCAGTAGTCAGGACTAAACCCACTGCCTTCACCCTGAGCTACATCTTCAGTTCCTTTTAGTTATTTAAATTTTGTGACAGGGTCTCACTAAGTTGTTGCCCAGGAGGGGCCCAACTCTGTGATCTTCCTGCCTTGGCTTTCAGGAGTCAGAAGGACAGCAAGCGTTCCTACAGAGGCAACCAGGAGGTGGGAAGGCTTGCATTCAGGAGCTGGCATCACAGGCACCGTGGCGAGAGCCCAAATTAGGGGGAACAGACACTACAGTCGTGTTTATCTTGCCTTACTGAAAGCTTTAAGGCACTTTCTAGGGCAATGCAGCTAATCTCTGTAAGGTATAAACAGGAGAAGAGTGGCCCCAGGGTCAACACAGATCCGGAGGTCAGGGCACTCGGGATGCAGGCCTTATCCTCGGGCCATCCCTCAGCCCCACCTCAAGAAAGGGGGGAACTCTCAAATGGCACAATTCCAGGTTTTAGTTAGAATATATGACTGTGATATCTCTTACCACTGAATATAGACCTAATACTTACATAACTGCTTACTAAAATTTATATGTAACTTTGATTAGTTCCTAGCCCTAGACCAGCAAACAAACAAACAAACAAACACCCTCTTTTTATTAAACTATTTTTAAACAAACTGAATAAAATTGCTACCTCACAATTAACTGGTCTCATGAGCATCTTCAATATTTTTAAGAAAAGTACTTTATTTAGACTGACAGTTTTAAAAACACATTTTTGTTTTTGTTTTCCCTGAGCTACAATGATCCTGAAAATCATTCCCTGTTTACAGAAGGCAGCTCACTTTCACTTAACAAAAGGCAGAAAATTCTAGAGACACTCAGGCTACCAAATTCTACACCTCTTCTGAGCCAAGTCCTCCTCCCAAGGCCAGGGCTCCAGCGTCTTGTGCACATGCTCCTGCAGGACTTACTAGAGCCTGCCCGGCCGCCATCTGCCCCAGTGCTGAGCAGCTTCTCAGGGCAGGCAGGCACCCAGCGTCATTCAGGTCAGAGCGAGATCCAGGATTAGCAAAGGATAATCGAGTGCCGTGACAGCCGACAGCGAGGCATTAACGGAGTCGAGCCTTCGCAGCGCTGCAGGGGAAGGCATGCCTAAATTTAGTTTAAGAGAAAATTCTGTTCCATATTCCTCTATTAACATTTCTAAAGCTGTAGAATGTGCTGGGTGATATATGTATTTCTAAGTGAATATTATTTACCAAAACATTTCTATCTTATGCTTCAAACATAGCCAAGGATATTAGGGAATCATTAATTTTCTAGTTGTGATGATATTTTAATGTGCAAAGGATAAAGAGATGTGCTATACACACAGGTATAAAATATTTTTTACGTAAGATGACATAAGAGCAAAGCTCACATTGTAAATAAACGTGGGATTACAGGGGTGCGCCACCACGCCCAGCCTCAATGGCTGTCTCAGCACCCCCGGGGACGGGGCCAGCAGGGCACACCAGGGATAGAACCTGGCCACTGCGCTCTGCAGAAGCAGCACTTTAGTCTGCTGAGCTATCTGGCCAGCCCACAATCTTTTTTTAAAAAATGTTCTTTAATCATTAATTTATTTGGTACAGGGTCTCACTACACATCTTGGACTCGCAGTGATGTTCCTGTCTCAGCCTCCCCAGAGCTGGAATTCCTGGCATATGCCACCACACCCAGTTTCAGTGGCCAGCTTGGCACAAGTGGGACTCTAAGGCAGGCACAGCATATGGTTCCAGGGACTGAACCCAGGTCCTTGCACTTGCCAGACAGGCACTTAGACTGCCAGGCTCTCTCCCCAACCCTCAAACATCTTTCTAAGTGGATGATCAATTTGTCTCAGTATCATTTATTGAATTGCCTATTTTGTCTTTAATGACATGAAATCTACCTGCATCTATCTTACATTAGGTTCCCATAAGTATTTGGGGCACATGGATTTATTATCCATGGTCTCTCTCTTTATGAATTAAAGGAGTGCTCTAAATACCGATGCTTTGGGGGGGCTGGGGAAATAGCTCTGCGGTCTAAACACCTGCCTGGCAACCGATCCCAGGTACCGGATGCCATGCCAGCCACCGAAGCTGGGCGCAGTGGCACAGGCCTGTAATCCCAGTGTTGGGGAGACTGAGACAGAGGGATCACTGTGAGTCTGAGCTGTGTAGTGAGGCCCCATAACAAATAAACAAAGATTTTAAAAAGTAATAATAATTTTTAAAAAATACATTGAAATTTCTAATAGTTTTAAAATGTTCTGGCTCATTTTCCCTGTCATGTCCCTTACACCTTCCATCGCTATACTTAGTTTCTCTACATAACTTCTTTTGAACTTACTAGTGACTCTTCTGGGGCATCACAACCCACTCACAGCCTAACTCTGGGAAGCCTGACTCGCTGCGCTGTCTTTTCAAACACCAAGAGAGCATGCTGCGCCTTCCACCTCCTGCGCCTTCTAGGAAGCATTTTACTTGCAGTATCTTTTTCTAAAGAAAAAACAAAAGAATCTATTTGTACTTACACTTGGCCTCCCAGTGCTGGGATTATGGCTCATGCCACCACACCCAGTCTTGGTGGCCAGCTTGGCCTGCACTGGGCGGAGTCGGTGTGACATGCCGTACCCAGATCAACCCAGGGTCCTTGCGCTTGCCTAGCAGGAACTTAGACCACCGAGCTATCTCTATGGCCCTTGAATTCACTTTTCAAATCAGAACTCAATAATGTTTCATGTATAGTATTTCATCATGAAAAGATAAATCTTTTAATCCTGAAATTTACCTTTTTTGTCCTTCCTTGTCATTGACTTAAAAAAAAAAAAAAACAGGCCAACTGTCCTATATAACTCTCTAATTGTTTAAGAGAACGTTCCACACTGCAGTCATCTAAGCTTTTCCTGATGGTGTTATTCCACTTGTCCCTTTTTCCTTGTGTTTTCTGAAAACTCAAAGGTAGATACAAAGACTTACTTAAATCAAAGTTTATTTTTAGAAGACCCTTGAGAGTTGGGATGTGATGATGTGCCTGCCTTGTATCGGGAGGTGCAGAGCGCCAGGCTGCCTGTCGTCCCGGGGTGCGGCCTCAATGCCGGGCTAGAGCGAGGACCGCCGGACTGCCCCACTGTAGACACGCCTGGCTACAGCACGACCTTCTGCTTTAGTGGTGACTTTCTGGAGCAATTCTGGTGCACCACAAAAATATCTTAAAAGGTTTCACATCCTGGAGCGATGCTCTGCCGGATCAGTGTCTTTATCAATTCAAGTCAGGGATTCGAAAATTGAGATTTTCTAACTTCGCCCTTGCTTATTTGGTGAGACACTTTTCGGTTTTTAGAAAGCCATTCTTCGTCTCATTTAATGCGTATTATCCTCAGTTTTATGTTGTCTGCTGGTAGGTTTTTAAACTTTTCCCTTCTTTTTTCCCCCTGGCACACCACTGCTGGCCTATTTATTTTCAATCTTTCTGAATCACTCTATTGTTAGACCTGTCTCTCACACACAGTATGAAACTAGTTCTTGCCTTCTGATCCAAAGCAAAATCTTTCTAAAATTCAACTTGACCTAGTAATTTTTACCTATTACACAGTGATATGAGTTAAATTTTGCTTTCAAAAAATTATATTGCAGTCCCAACACACGCAACCTGTGAATGTGACTGGATCTGAAGTAGTCCCGTTTGTAGCCCCATGCGC
The DNA here is from genome assembly GCF_000260255.1 of Octodon degus. Taxonomy (NCBI): domain Eukaryota; kingdom Metazoa; phylum Chordata; class Mammalia; order Rodentia; family Octodontidae; genus Octodon; species Octodon degus. The sequence goes on along the minus strand of NW_004524620.1, from coordinate 11,686,015 downwards.
ACAGGACTACGCCAAGGCCGCACAGCATTAGCAGGCCCCTCCACCAACCATGACTAGTGTCCTTAGAACACGAAGGGTCAGAGATGCACAGAGAGTGACAATCCCATGTGATGACGGCGAAGACGAGAATGACGCCCCCAGACAGGGGCCCAGGAATGCCAGCAACTGCCAGCAGCACCAGAAGCCAGGCCAGGAGCATGGAGCCCACACTTCAGGGCCAGAGAGAAGGGCATCCCCTGCTGGCACCTTCACGCCGACCTCTTGTCTGCAGAGCTGCAAGAAACCAGCTTCTGGTGTTCTACGGCCACCCAGTTTGTAGTAATTTGTTACAGCAGATGTAGGAAACCACTATACAAGTGTCTGGTCTTAAGTGTCATGTTTTAAGTAAAACTTTCTTTTTAAGTTTAAAAATGTTATTATTACTGGTGTTTTACTTAGTATTACTGGTACAATTTTTCAAGTTACACACATGCGTAAGTTTTAAGGAGATTATTCTGGTGTCCTGGCTTTGTGAGAGGGCGACTCGCTTCCCACTTCCACGAGCATGTCTGGGGACAGCCAGAGCATGTCTAGTGACTCCCCTCACTCTGAGAACGGTGCAAGGCTTCAGTTCCCACTCCACTCCGGGCTCCTGACAGCCTGCGCTTTCCAGACAGCTTGGTGATGCACGAAAACATGAATCTGTTATCCTTCTATCCACCATCTTATCGCAGTGTGAGCTAAGAGCTTTTCAAAATTTCTAGGCTGTCCTATTCCTCTGGGAAGAGTCCGTGTGCAGAAGTCCCCATGCAAGGCTTTCACTCAGACCCCAGAGGGAACATTCCTTGTTAGATCTATGACTCCATCTCCTCTGTCCATGCTCCATGTCAAGCTGAGAGGTTACGGAATAAGGAAAGGTTACAGCCTGGCACATCTACCAAATGGGACTTACGCCCGAAGAAGGGATCTGCCCGGGGTGGATGCACTCCATGTGGAGGGACAGGACCCAGCGGAGCGGCACAGCCATGTCTTTAACACTGACCTCTGAGATGAGCTCACTGCTCCTCCGTCGATATGGTTCTGACAGGGAGCGCTATTTGTTTAGCATTCTTTAAACCACATGCTTAAATTTTCAGACTTTGATTCAAAATACCAGAAACCATATGGCCTACTGCCAAAGCAAGACCTTGACAAAAACCTTTGTAATTTCTAGGAGAACCTTCAAAGCAAGTATAAGCACAGAAAACAGGAGCATTTCTAGAGAATAAGGCTTGAACACATGGAAAGCATGAAAAATCCAAATGGCTAAAGAACTCAGCGAATATTTCATTATCTTCTGAAGAAGTACAGCACACTCAGACACGAGCACCACCAGGAGCTCCACCAGGGCAGAGCCTGGGACAGGGGCCCACTGAACACTCTCCCTCGCGGCATTCTGCGTTTTCAGCTCACAAGTGGATTTTAGAGCACTGCTCTGGGAAAGTCCACCTTGGAGATTCTGAATTTATAGTCCCACTACTCAGTAAACACATACATGGAAAAGCACAGTACGAAGATCAGAAATGCTAAGAAAGCTTTAAAAGATCTGAACACAAATATCATGAAAAATTATGAGATAAACAGTTCCTAGCCTAAATTCAAAAGGTGTGAAATGGCCAACAAAGCTAGGGGGAAGAAAGAAAGCTCGTCAAGCCCCACCAGACGGGTCCTGAACACAAGAGGAACCGAGTCTTCAGAGGTGATCTTGGCTGTGTGTCTCCTGAGATCACAGCAACCAAAAATGCTTCCGGCTTCCACGGGGATCACTGGCAAGTGGGAGCACGGAGAACACACTAGTGCTCCTAGGGATGCCAGCTGGGGTGCCTTTTGGACGTACAGATTCGTAATGTGGGTTGCTACTTGGCAGGTCTACCTGATTCAGCAGCATGACTCCTGGGTGTAAACTCTAGAGAAACCAAAGTTCTAAGAGCACATACAAAGTGTCCACCATGACACTATAATGAAGCCTGAGACAACCTGCACATTCGCCATCAAATGCCCATATAAATGGTGACCTGTCATCAGTGACACAGCACACAACACGGAACACAGATGTGACGCTGATCTGTGTTTCTGCTGTTCAAAGAGACACGTGGTCTTTGCTGAGTGTTTGAGTTCATGAGGCCTCACAGGAGCACAGGCGGCCCCGGGACAGTGAGTGGGGCCAGCAGGCAGCAGTGGGCTCACGTGGCAGCGAGGGCGGGGGCAGGACAGCAGTGGCCTCATGTGGCAGCGAGGGCGGGGGCAGGACAGCACCTCGAGACATGGGGCGCGCAGGCTCCCGCCAGCCTGAATGCCGATCTCAAGGCAATTCCTTCTCGTGTGAACTTGTTGGTACAGGCTGGGAGGGGGCTGGAAAGGTCGCACAGGAAAGACTGTCCCTGGGGGCACCAGTCTGCCAAGTACCCTCTCACAGTTGAGTTTAGTTTAGTATGCAGACATGCAGAAGATAGAACCACCCGCTCCCTTCACCTTCAGTGTTATGAAACAGTTCCTGCTGCTTATACAGAAGCTTAATAGTACCTTCACCAAATGATTGACAATGACTCAGTCATAGCTTCATGTATACAAAAATATTTCAGAGAATTATTCATGGGCTTCTCTCTGTGTCATTCTGCATTTGATTTCTTTTAATCATTTGCATGTATTTTCCCTTTAGGAAAAAGAAAAGTAAAAGAAAAACGGACTGAATACCTCACTTCCGTTCAAGGTCAGGAACATCTCCACTGCACTTGTGAGCTAGAGAAGGACTTGAGCAAAACTTAGTCTGTCTCCTTCACATCTACAGAAACAAAGCCAAAGTTTGTTAAACTCTCTTCCTAACACTTTAAGTACCTGTCTAATGTTCTATTTTTTCTTCTCTAAGAGCTGTTCATAACCTATAATTTCAGCTGAGATTTTTACCTCTTGATACTCCTTCCTGTGTTCCTAGTTCATCTAATCTCTGCAAATAAGAACCATTCCAAAATAAATACATGCGTGCATATTAACACTTCCAGGGTTTTCTTCTCGTTCCTTCTCTTTCACTACAACATTCCAGATACCTGTCCATCATTCTCTCTATAGGTCTGTCTTTGCACATCCCAAACTTAAGAGGAGTCTGGAAACCTTCCCCACACGCAACACTGGTAAATTAAAACCAAGAAGCACCGAAAATATGGCTTGGATCATCGTAGGAGGCAGCAATTCAGAGTCAGAAGGTACCAGACAGAATTGCTACAGACTGAGGCTTTAAGATAATGACCAAACTCAGGATTTCCTATCTGTGTCCAAACTTGAATCCTGCTCTCAAACTTTTCCTCCAGCAGGACTCTCCACACTAAGGCACCGAGGACCTTTCAAGGCTTCCAAAATTCAGCATGATCATCAGCGGGGCACAATCTGGTGTATTTAAGGCTGACAAACTCCAGAGGACAAGCTACAGGGCAACCCTGGGGTGGCTACAAAGAGAAAACACGGGGTGCGGAGATGCCAAGTGCAGCCCTGACTTCTGACTCCTAATGACCCCGTCGCAACCCTGGAGTCTCAAACCCAGTGTGATCTGCAGATTCTTTTCAAGCACAACTGGGAAAAGAGAGCCGGTGACAGAATGGAGGAGAAACTACCCAAGCCCAGGAGTCAGGGGACCTGGCTCACAATCCTAGCAGTTTCTGCACCATCAAGACTGAAGGACAGTGTAAATGTGCCTGTGGTCCATCCCACGCAGACAATTGTTACGGCTGCCTGACACGATGCCACTGACAGCGTCAGAACAAAACTCAAGCATGGGCAGCTTCCTAACGACACTGCCATTAAAGAGATTGTTAAGCTAAATGAATAAAATGTTTTATATTCCTTAGGTTATGTTTGAACAAAAGAGCTGGGACACATCAATACTCTCACTGGATCCTACACAGAATTCAGGAGGGGCTCCAGGTTAAAGTACGATTCCAAGGAAGAAGAAAGAACAAGATGCACGCGGCTGCTGGCAAGTGAACCTGCCGGCTTCAGGGGTCCAGCCCTCCGCTGCCACGTGGTCCTGAAGAGGACGTGGCAGCCTCTGTCTGCAGTGGGCGCCATTTCCCAGGCCCGCGTCCCCCACCTGTGGGAGGGGCCGAGACGTCGCCTGTCTGTCTCCCCCGACCACCCCACCGTTTAATGAGCGCAAGCCCAAGTGAAGGAAGCTAGAAGGGCGTAGGGAGCTGTGCGAAGGAGGCAGAGGCCATTCTAACTTCAGCATCCACACAGAAGACGAGTGGTGAGCAGCGCTGAGCATGGGAGGGGAAAACCCGAAACCCAGCGCACAAGGCGATGAGCTTTCTGCAATGCGGTGTGCAGACATGTCTGTTTGCTTGCTTGCTCACGAAAGTTTTCTTCACAGCCTATTAGCTTCTGGGCACAAACATGAGCTTCATAACATATTACAAAATACAAACGCTGAAGTAATTTGTACCGAAAATATTAGGAAAGGTCATCAAGGCAGCAGCGTAGGCCTCTCCTCTCTTTGGGCTGCTCCCAGACAGAACACCAGGCTCCAGAGCTGGAAGGGACCGCGGGAAGGGTCCGCAGTCACAGAGAACCCTCACTGACTGGACAACGAAGGACAGGCTCGAGGGGGCCTGCGACTGTGTCAGATCACAGGGACACGGGCCCCACCACGCCGCGCCCGGCCCCGCAAGCCTACTGCTGTCCAGGGTTTTTCCTCACACTAAGTCCAATGTCTTTTTAAGAGGCAAGAGCAGTACGGAAGGCCTCTACTGCTCGCCAAGGTCAGATCTAAGAACCAACCCTGGTACTGCCTTCAGAAGAAACGCCCTTCTCCAGTTTCAAAGACACTGAGACTTTCTCATGATGTTTCCATTAAAAAAAAAAAACCTGAATAGATTTTTCTTTGCTTCTTTCTGCCAAGATGCAATCCACACCTAGCGCTCTGCACGAAGGCCACCCTGACAGAAAGGGGAACTGCAATTATGTAACAGCCATTCGACCCGCACCCCCCTCCTCCCCTTGGAGCATCAACACCCGAAGAGCTCTTCATGGAGAAGGTCAGGGGCCCCCGGTGGGCTAGCAGGCAGTGCGACCTCGTGGTCTCCTCCTGCAAGCTGCCATCTGCAGGAGTGCACTGAGATCTAAGCAACTGCATTTGCTTCCCTGAGACTGACACCAAAACCTTATTGACTCAGGGAAAATAATCCAGTTAGTCACTATGTGTACGGAGGAGACTGCTAGGTACGGTTTCTAACCTCTTGGAAATGAAAACCCCCGGAATTTGCTGACACCTCAGGCATCTGCGTGTCAAGCAGAGACAAGCTCAGGGCCCTGGTCCTCTAGGTCCCTCGCTGTGTGCTTGGCATCCAAAGGAGGCCAAAGGACTGCATTGCAATCTGAGAACACAAACCCGGCTCCGTAAGATATTGAGCCAAGAGATATCACTGACCTGGCCAGAAGTTTCACTCGCTGGACAAAGTCACAAAAATGTAGTCACCAGAGAGAATGTGGCCACACCTCTGTATTAGCTGTTCTCCAAGTATTTTCTCATGTTCTCTGCAATGATCTTTACTGGGCCTCTTTTCTCTTACACAATCTTTCACAACTTTTCTATACTTATTTTATAATTTTTTTTCTTGTAATTTTCTCTGGTTCTTCTTCAAAATCTAACACTGTCACTACTGTGCAAGACAGTCTCACCAAGGAACGCTGCCGCGTCCCCACGGCAGCCCCGCCACGGGGGAGCTCCAGGCTGCACGGCCGGGCGCGCAGACTTCAGTGGGCTGCTTGAGTGCCAAACTTCTTCCTGAACTCAGTTATTTTCATACTTCAGAGTAACACCTTCAGGACCTCACCTTTGCTTTCTACTCGTGCGCAGCGTCTAGAGACAATAATGGTTCCTCTCCCTTTACACACAGAGGCCGATATTTCCACTTCAGCTATTTCATACTTATCACATTCACATCCTCAAATATTTGTTTTCTTCTCTCTGGCTTCAGTTTTACTATCTCAGTTGACAAGGGAAAAGAGATGTCATCTTACCAATTAAATTCTGAAGGCTAAATGACAGTCGATGCCGTTAGGAGCCACAGGCACGGCATGCCTGTAGACAGCAAATCCAGTGATCAGGGTATTTTAAAAGCAATCCTTGCTTTTGGAATAGAACAAATGCAAATCTCTTAGGAGAAAGAAATATACTGACATTGTCTAATTAGCAATTTAAAAGGCTGCCCCAGATTCTTGGTATATTCCAAGCTCTGCTTCTTCTACCAATCTCCCTACCTGAATTTTTCTTTTCTAAACAAAACCAAGTTTCCAACCAATAAAAAGAGAAAATTATTGCACTACAGATGTAGGGCAATATTAGGAGGTACAGAGGAAAATGAGAAAATGAAGTTTAGCATATAGTACATATACATTCAGATCATTAATAAGCTTCATAAATTTCTACTTTATGGTCAGTAATAAACTGCTCTACTAACAGAAACTAAAGCTTTATCATGCAAGTTTTATGCAAAATACAGGTGATCATTGTTAGTATTTCAAATATACTGATGGTCTGTGCCAATTCTCACAGAAAGACGAGACGTTTGTCCTAACAATGCCATGTGCAGTGCTGCACTCCTGCCCGATTCACCCAGAAGGCTGAAGCTCTTAGGAATTCTAACCCAGTTCTTGAAAAACAACGTTGTCTAGAGAGGAAACTATGCATCTGTAGGTGCCCATCCCACAAGCCTTTCACAGCAAAGCATAAAGTCGTCTGTGTAAGATGATGAAACAGAAAGCAGCCTTCCTTCCTCCTCCAGCTGGGGCCTCCTGCACGGGTGAGAAGCCTCTACGCTGCTCACACTTCTGCAAACAAAACAAAACAACACACTTTCTCTCTCCACTGTACACGGCAGCAACAGCAACTCCCAACAGCATGTGACCCGCTCAGCTCTGCTGCCTCCTATAAGAGCAGGAACCGTTTCCTCGGCTTGGATTCCGCACCAGGAGGAAGGCTCGAGGGCCACCCGTGAAGAAACTACAGCACCAGCAGCAGCACAAGCTGCAGAAGGAGAAGCCACCCTGCGTAAAGGGGCCTCGCTTTTGCTCGAAAACATACACATTCTCATGATCAGCATCACCACAAATGCAAATGTACAGCACTGCCTTTAAAACTTTGTACTCTCAATGAGCAACACAGTGTCACAGCTCAAAACCCTAAAACAGCATTTAAGGCATGCAGCGAAAACTATTTCTTGCCCGTCTTTGTCTCCAAATGCTGCACTTTCCCCATATAGTCTTGACGGGCAACTGCATGTATCAGTGCTTAGATAAAAAATAAGAGTGCAGAACAGCCACGCCGCACACAAAGCAATGCCGACGTGCTCCCTGCCGGGCTTCTCTCCACACGGATGCGTAGCATCGCTTTTCAACACACGCACAGTAGTCCCTGGATGGCCCATGACCAGATCCAGCAGCATACGCGCATTCAGACTGTCATTTCAGAAATAATGTATCTGATAATCAGGCACGTGGATTAGTTCACTCATAAGTGTACTTCTGGAACAAACTCTCAGAAACGGATTGCATTTGTGACTCTGTCGAATTATGCCCTATCTTCCATTTGATCTTATAACTGAAATAAACGACACTTCAAAACGTACCCTCAAGGAACATCAGACTATTTACACAGTATATTACTTTATAATAACTGTCAGAGGCATTCATGGCATCAGTTTTAAAGTCTAACTCTAATACTAACAAGAGCAATATGCCAGAAGGACGCCTAGCAAGAATGAGGAAATGTTCAAGTCAGTATCAGACTAGCATAAATTTCTTTGTTCATAAAATACCAACTATGCTAACATAAAACCTGTTCTAACAGCAAATTCTACTGCTCCTATTAAGGAAGAACATCAAATTAAAGAGAAAACAGATCAATTTACTTGAAGATTTTAAAAAAAACAGTCATGTCTTCTGTACTCGATAAACCAAGTGATTCTGAGCTCACACGTGGGAGTCGTGCACAGTCAAGAACAGACTTAGAACGTGACACGCTGACAAAAATAAGTTACATAGAGCCTCATTTATAAACTACCCCCAAGAAGGTTAGCAAGACATGTCTGGAGTGCGTTTTTCAGCAATATGTTCACATTCAAGTTCTTATCTATCCGTCAAATTTAAAAAAAAAAAATCATTATAATGTTTTTAATTGATAATAGCCATAATGCTTTATGATTTGAGAAAGTAAATACATATAGATTAAGGGTCTGGATGGAGTTAAAAGGATACTTTAGGTCCCAAAGGGAAGGCTGAAATCTGTAGCAAAAGAAGAAAAAAAAGTTATAAAGAAAAGACCGGAGCAGAATGCAGAAAAATTGAAAAACCACCAGGACATGATTCTGACGACCCAAGTCAGGAGTTCATACCTCTACTGAATGGACTGCGCCCAGTACAAAAATTAGTGCCACAGCAGAAACCTGCTAGGGGGAGGGGACACGGGAGGCATCTCTGTGCCCAGACAAATTCAGGGCATTCTCTGAAACTAGCCTCCTCTGGGCACGCACAGCCTCCTTGGGCACACGCACAGCCTCCTCTGGGACACGCCCAGCCTCCTCGGGCACACGTACAGCCTCCTCGGGCACACACACAGCCTCCTC
>NW_004524620.1:11665730-11669520 GCF_000260255.1 Octodon degus | reverse complement strand
TGGAGTGGAACCTCCAGAACTGTGAGCAGAATGACCGCTGCCGCATGTGAGCTAACTCCTCAGGTAGCTGGTGACAGCAACACAAAGCTCACTGAGACGCACCTGCTCTAGGTTAGGGCAATACAAATAACGCATACAATCTTGGTACTACTTTATAGCAGGCTGACAACTCGAGCTGGCATAACAAATTCAGAGGCATGAGTCTGTAAACTGAAGGAAGCAGATGAACTTAGGTAAGTGCAGGGAGACAGAAGCTAACGGTCACTCGCCAGAGAAGCTGCTGCCCCCATGCTGACTGTTCAGTGAACCCTATCTGTATCCTTCAACTACTACAGAATTATGGAGACACAGTAAAGAATTGGCTGCCTCTAAAACAATATGCTATATAACCAAACTGTAAGCACCGATCTTTGCGAGTTACAAGTACAAAATTACTCTCTAAGTACGGGCTCCAACAACAAGTGGTCTCCACGAGTCCCCACGTGTGAATCCCCGAGACTCACATCAAAATTTCTCTCTAGCTCAGTGAATGCAATTATCAGATATTGTGCATTGTATGGTTTTGAGGGGACAGATAAATCCTCATTTTACAGTTTTCCATATAGGATATAAAAACATTATTATTTTCTATAAGGAACATGATATCAAATTTAATGATAAGCATGCTATAGTTTCTTTGAACAAAACAATTATTAAGACCCAAGTATATGCTACCAACAACACATTCTTAACCACTGTGCACCACCATGCCCAGACTTGGTCGCAGGCTCAGCATGCCCTGGGAGTGGGGCCAGCACAGCACGCGGGACCAGGAATCGAACCCTGGTCCCTGCGCTTCCCAAAGCAGGCACTTAGTCTGCTGAGCTATCTTGCCAGCCCTTAGTTACTTTTTATGTCCATTATTTTGTCTACAATTTTTTACTGTGCTTCAAAAATCTATTTTCTAATCTACGAACCCTGTTACAAGCATAGATTCAAATAAACTTTTAATCACCATGCAGATCAATCTCTAACATCAACAACATTATACTCTAATGACTTGCAAGGCTCACCTGTCCTCACGAAGTCTCAAAATAACGCATGTTCAGCACAGATGAAATGGTGAACTGCAAGTCCTCAATGCCTTGCAGCAATTTGAGTAACGAGATGACTTTCAAAGAGATGCTAAGCATTTGGAATGAAAGAATTCGATATATAGTTCACTGTTTCTAATAATTAAAATGAATATAAGAAAACCAAAGCACACACTTACAAGAGAGCATATATAACTGGTTCAAAAGGTTCAATGGCAGTTTCTATCTTCAGTTCTTGCTATTACCAGCATATCTGCTGTGCATCTACATTTAGTATATTAGGTACGTAATCTCATTTAAGGCTAGTAGCATATTTCAATCATTCTGAAATACTGAAAAGGTACAAAGGGCACACCGGATAGCTCAGCACAGCAGCAGCAGTTTCAGTGCGGTTCGCCGTTACAATCCCACCATTTTGCACGCTTCCACGTCAGGCGTCAACCTGGCTAACTGCAGGGCCCTGCTAAGCATTAAGCACGACCGTCGCTCCTTCTGTAGAGGCATTCTACAGATGTGGCTAAAGTCTGCATGCAGCTGACTTCAGGTCAAGAAAATTATTCTCAGTATTGTGGGCACATGAGCTATCATGGGCATCTCATCCAAATAACTGAAAGGCCTTAAAGCAATGTTCCCCTAAAGAAGAAGAAATTCTGCCTGAGGATTAGAGCGGTGTCTCCTACTTGAGGGTTTGCATCTGGACCTGTCCTGCAGATTATGGATCTGTCAGGTCCCACATCCCAACTCCTTAAAATAAATTTATTGATGTCTATACACACACACAGTCTTTCCTAATGGCACTGCTCCTCTGGAGAACACTGACTGACACAGAGCCCAAGCCCACTACCTTGTAAGCCAGCAAAGACACAGCAACGAACTGGGAATCAAACCTCCAAAGTCACGAGTAAACACGAGAGACACATAATTTACTATCATAGTTTTCAGGTTGGCTGAGTATGACTGTTACCTTTATTTCTATAACATGTAAGTGCTGGCGAAGAAATGAAACTCAGTGAAGTCTGAGAGCTTGGCTTTTAGTTCAGTTTACATGACTTTTTACTGGATACGGGATTCTAGGCTTAGGTTCTGCCTAGATTTGATGAAAACTGTCTTCTGATTCTTATCTTTGTTTACATAACACCTTTTTTTTCTTCCCATGGTTACCTTTGTGATTTCATTTACCCAGTAATTCCTGTAGTCTGAATGGGGAGGGTTGTGTGTGCCCCCAAGCCGCACTTGTTCCACTTGTGTTTTTAGAGCTTCCCAGAGCTGTTACTTGGTTTTTGTCATTAATATTGGTAAATTCTCTCCAATTACCTTTTAAAATGTTTTTATTATATCTATATTCTTCTAATTTTGAGATTCTAATCATATATATGTTGGAACTTTTGAAATTGCCCCAAATTTCTTAAAGACTATTTTTGTTTGTTTTTTTCTTGGTGTTTCAGTGTGAGAAAACACGTCTCACCTACCTGCAAGTGCGCCGTTTCCTTAGCTGAAGGAACTGCACCACAGAAATGACAAAGGCATCTTCTCTCTTACAGCTTTTTGCTTCTAGCATTTTCATATTTGCAGTTTATGTCTTTGTAAATTCCTACTTCACTACTGCAATCCCCCACCTACACATGCATATTGTCCACTATTTCCACTAAAACCTTGAACACACAGCCATGATCATTTTAAGTTTTCTAATAGTTCTAAACCCTGGGTCATACCTGCATTTGATTACACTGGCGGCTATGTTTTTTACACATGTGTTCTTCTTCCCCAAACTTCTTTAGGTGTCACAGTAATTTTGATCTGAAAGCCAGATAGCATGCATCACCCTGTACGGACTGAAACAAGTAGGAGGTGCATCTGGAAGGCAACGTGTCTGTCCCTGCTGGTTGTGTGTGGAGAAAGGTGACTCAACTGGTCAGTCATGAGAGGGGAATTCTGCTGTATGCCAACAGCCTTCCGTATCCTAGCAGAAGCCCGATCACGTGAGGGTTTTCCTTCATCTTGCTTTTACTAACATGAAAGTTTTGGGAGCTTGAACAACACATATATGAGATGGCAATGTGAGATGTGTTGATTAGAAAGACGTGAACAGGCACTTGGGTTTCTTGACATAATTCTCTACCTTATAGTTAATCCAACTCAAATGGGATTTACAAAGCAGGAATAGCTCCTTGTCCCACTTGACTTTGTGTCTCCCTAACTCAGAGTCAGCAGAACTGCAGGTAGTGTCGAGCTGTGTCACACAAAACACTAAAGCAGATTTAGTAGCAGGGTTCTATTTTTACAGCTGCACCAGGAAGCAGAGGATAACAAAGTAAGACCAAAAAAATAGACCAACAAAAACAAAAACATTAATTGGTAATATTAAAAGTACTATTCAGTATAGGTTCAAAATAAAATCTTCATACTGATTATACTAAGAGTTATTTGCTACTTTTCTTGTCTTTAGTTCTATATTTAAAAATAATAAATTTCTCAAAACTAATTTAAAATAGCTTCCATAATAAATTTCTACCTATTTTCTCCCATTTTAATACAGTCACTCTTAGAACCCCTGGAGGCTTGAAGATGCATGTGTCTCTGAAAGACTTGGCTGTGTTGCAGGGAATAATAGCTTGTTCATCTAATACGTGAAGGGAAGCAGGGTGGACCGCAAGTAAGTGCCAGCTGAAAGGCTAAAGTTTCTGCTCGATCACACTCAGAGCACTCGCTATAAAACA
>NW_004524620.1:11660685-11665630 GCF_000260255.1 Octodon degus | reverse complement strand
ACACGCACAGCCTCCTCGGGCACACGCACAGCCTCCTCGGGCACACACACACAGCCTCCTCGGGCACACACACAGCCTCCTCTGGGGCACGCCCAGCCTCCTCGGGCACACGCACAGCCTCCTCGGGCACACGCATAGCCTGCACTCCATAACTCAGGGTTTCTGCACACTGCATGTGCTCAGCAGCCACAGACGCACCTGCCAAAGTGTAGCCACACACGTTCACTGGGTAACTGAGCATCTTTCCAGAATGCCCAGGCGTCCCACCACAGCCTCCTGGCAGGACCTCTGCACTGACGCCAGTCCACAGCCCCAAACCACCCCTTCTTACCCTTTTTCACTGGAAGATCAGTGCATCAGTGCCCAGTGGACACAATCTAATCTGACCAATCCATGACAGAATGCTACTGGTGAGGAGCGGCTGAAAATCTTCTCCCTGTGTACTTACAGAAACTCATAAATGCCAGAGAACAAACTTCCAAAGTTATTACTTCTGGTACCAGGAACGAAACTAGGTATACTGTGACATTTTATCCAAACATCCCTAAATGAAAGGCAGAATGAAGATGGGTAAGAAGTAGACTCCTGAAGCTGTAGCTCTATTCCACAGGATGCTGCCAGAGAAACAGCTTTGTCCCTACGTAACTGCAACCACAGGGACAAGCAGAAAAGGAGCTGCACTTCTCTAAGAGTACAAGGAAAGGAGAAAGCCTTTTCTAGGTGGAATTTGCCATCCCTGTGCTTCTGGACCACAAGCTGGGAATAAGTAAGAACACCAACACAGAAACTATCTAGGAAAGGAGTTCACTGAGCAGACTGCCACAAGGAAAATTCCCAGTTTTCAGAAAATACCACTGTGTTGAGTTGAAACTGCTTTTCACCACTGTAGAAATTTATTTACAATCAACCTTGACCTCATAGTCATAAAAATAGTCTTACACGTAGGAATGGCCTTTTCTATAGCGCATACTTGTAGTAAGCATGACTGCGTTCACTCTGGGGAGTGGGCCAACACTTACTAACCCTAACTCCTTTTTTCTACTCTTCCCTGTCTTTCAATCTCCTTCCTGTTCCAACAGATGTCTCCCTGTTCTCTATCATCTGCTTTTCATTTTGCTCAAATTGTCTATGCTCTGGGCTTCTCATGCAAAGGTAACCAACTAATACTTAAGCTTTGATGTTTGAATTATCTCACTTACCAGTATTGCTTCAAGGTCCACCTACTTTCTTTTCTATATTTTAGGGTCTACAGGGTGTTCAGGGTCTCACTACTAGATCGGACTCATAGTCATTCTCCTGTTTACAGCCTCCCAAGTGCTGGGATTACAGGCGTGCACTGCCACACCCAATCTCAATGGCCGTTTTAGCACGCCCTGAGGACAGGGCTAGAATAGCAGGCCTGGGGACCGAACCCCCAGCCCCTGTGCCTGCTGGCAGGTGCTTTAATCCACTGAGGCATTTGGCCGGCCCTCCATCTACTTTCTTACAAATGACTCAAGGGCAAAGTGGCGCTCCATGACATGCGAAGAACACATCTGCTTTATCTACACAGCTGCTGATGGATGGACAGGCCTCCTCTGCGATGCCTGTGACGAGTCATGCTGCTGCTGACACGGGTGTGCGTGTATCGCTGTAACGTGGTGTTCTAAGTCCTCTGAGAAGACGCCTGGGTGGTGAAAAGCTGGGTGAAGTGGCATTTCTACTTTTGGCTTTTGAGGACTCCCCGTGCGATGTGCACAGCGTCTGTACAAGCTTCCCTTTCCACCACAGTCAGAAGGGTTCTTTTCCTGGCAGCGTCACCAGCGGTACTGGATCTCTTGGTGACAGCCAGTCTTCCAGGTGTAAGGGGGAAGCTCAGTGCGGGGAAAATCTGCATCTCACTAATGGCCAGAGGGTCAGACTGTGCCTCACGGTCACTGGCACTCTTGATAGGTGTCTTCATTTTAGGTGTCCATTTCCTGATGGAGTCTTTTCTTGATTCACTTAGTTCTTTATATATGGTAGATACTATTTTTCTGTATGAGAAGTAATGGCAACATTGCCTTCCCATGCCCAAGGCTGGCTCTCCCACTGTTAGCTGTTTCCTTTGCTTTTCAGAAGTTCTGAACTGGATCCAGACCTAGTGGTTAATTCTTGATGTTATCGCTTGTGCAGTTGGGACTGTCTTCAGAAAGCCCTGAGGAGTGGCTGGAACCGCAGAGATCCTGTCAGTCAGGTATCCTCTGCGACTCCTCGGTTCCAACATGATAACCACGGTGCTAATGTTACTGAAATTCTTGAATGAGGAGGCTCTTTTGGGAAACTCTCCCCGAATTAGAGAAGATACGGACATAGGAATCTTTGTTACGCGGTCACTGTTATCCCATGCTTCCAAAGAACACCGATTAGCCCCTTAGCAGAAGACAGTGAAGCAAAAGTGCCCCCGTTAGTGGACGAGCACGGTGTGCCTCTGGAACACGGCCATCGCTCACCTTAATGAGCTCCAGCGCTCACAGGCTGCTCGCCCCCAGTCTGTACAGCATGCCCCTTTCTCCACAGGCAGAGCTCATTTAAAGCATATTTTCCACACTTCAACAATAAGGTTTGTGAGGACAGGATACAGACGAACGCGGTCTACTTCTAATTGCTGCATCTGCAGTTCATCCACCAAGTATCTAGAGAGGACAAGAAATGGCAGCTAAACTTTAGGAGTAAGTGCCCTGCCTTTCCACGGCCTGAATAATGACTCTCATTCCACGAGGGCTGCCTGTGAGCAGTGCGGGTCCTGGGAAGCCCTGCCTTTCACTCACACGCCGTCCTCGTGGTCTGTCACTTCACAGCGGGAAGGTGGGCTGGGGAGGGAGAAGAGTGCCACCTGCCACCAGCCAGAGCCCACGCGGGCCACGTGCAGCTCCTCTTGCAGAGGCGCCTCCCACACAGGTACACCGACCTGTCTTCACCTGAGCTGGCGAGCGGAGCCCAGTGCCTCACAACGACAGTCACTGGGCGAGATGAGATGACATCCGCTAGTGTTTTTAGGCCAGGGACTTGGTAAATGTTAAGACAGATGTCCTCAGTTCTGAAGAGAGTATTTCACAAAGGTGAAAGCAAATCCAAAGTCAAATGTCAAAAATCAAGGAGGTGCAGTCGGAAGGCATTCAGACCGCGGCAGGGAGGCAAGCGCTCGAGGGGGCCTCACCACATGAGCCGCAGCCTCCACGCGTGAGGCCTGCCACTGGGGCTGCCGCTGAGCAGCTCAGGGACGGCCGCAAAGCAGTCACAGACATTCATCCCCTAAGTGCTGTTCTGCAGTAATTTCTGGCCAGGCACTGAGCTAGATGCTACGAAACGTAGAGATAGATCAGAGATTCACAGCACTGTGACTTTAGCGATCCAGAGGGGCACAGAGGGGCACAGAGGCTCACGCCTACAAAACAATGTTGCACAGCAGAGAACAACTGACTGAAAGGCAAGAAGAGCATGCTGTCAGCATCCTGAAGGACAGAAGGAAGCAGGATTTAAGAGCTCTTTGGTATTTCCCGACCGCCTACCTACCACGCGCCAGACTTGGAACAGTCACTACAGCCCGAAGATTCGCTTTTACTAATAAAGCCCGATTTCACAGGACCCACTTTATAGTGCGGTGGGGAGAAGAGTAAGAAACTAGATAATTGCAGGAAATACTGAGTATCATGAAACAAACGTGTTTCGTGGTTACAGACTGCAGGTGATACCACTGGAAGTAGGATGGCCAGAGGGGACCTTCTAGTGAGGCAGTACTTACCCATGATGGGCAGAAATGACCAATGCCTCAGAGGAGGCACACGAGACGCAGGACCAGCCACCCGAGAGCAGCCGCGAAGCTAGTGTGGATGGAGCAGTGCCACGGCAGAGGGGCGGAGAAGAGAAAAGGAAGACAGAGGGGCCAGGTCAGAAGGAAAGGGCAGGCCGAAGCCTGGGCCAGGGGCACTGGGTCTCAAAATGAGCGTTTATCGGTCTTCAGTACCTTTTGCTGTTATAGTCACAACTAATGAGCCACTACTGATTTACTATTAACACATAAACAGGTAAGCCCCATTCGCTCTGTGCCCACTTTCTCTGCCCAGGGTCCTACTCAGGGCCCCATGCTATATTTAGTTTTAATCTCTCCTCAGGCTCCTCACAGCTCTGACAGCGTCCGCTTTACTTTGGTTCTGAAGAGCTCGTCGGTCTGAGGCACGCTTGCCAGGTGGATCAAGGGGTACCTCGCAGGACGCTTCTGACGTTTTACTCATGATGAGACCTGGGTTGTAGGTTTTAGCGAGGAAGGCCACAGAAACGTTACTGTCTCTGTATTGCATCAGCTACGATCAGTCACTGTTAATACAGCCCTTTGCTGCGTCGTCTCTCCGTTTCTCTACTGTGAGGTTGCTCTTTCCTTCCCGTTGGTCCTCCTGAGTGGTAGATTACACACCCTTTCCTTTAGGACAGAGCATATAAATGACATGGAATTCTTCACGGTAGGTTGTTTCTTCTCCATTTACTAATGCATCCAATTATTTACCAATATCCGTTTGGACTCATAGCTAATTATACTGTATCTCAAGTTGTGGAGTGGGCCTACTGAATCTCGTTGCTCACATTCTTCTACCTTGGGCTAGTGGGAGCTGAGCTGTCCCTTTCACACACCCCTGTGGAAGCACGTTGCTTTGTCTCCTGCGTGTCTCCTTGCCTTCTGGCCCTACAAATCGCGCCAGGCCCACTGTGCGGGCCTCCAGAACCAGCCATTCCTCCAGGGTGTCCCAGCTTCTCTGACTGGTCAGTGCTACTGGAAACCATATCTGAACATGGAGTGCACTCTCGATTTCTGCTGTTTTTCAAACACTACACCTTACTTTCTTTTCCCTACTATTAAAATGTATCCAATGTTTCCCCCTGTGTTAGTTGATACATTGTGTCAACTTGGCTGAATGGCAGCACGGGGTCT
>NW_004524620.1:11646335-11652805 GCF_000260255.1 Octodon degus | reverse complement strand
TCTATGACACTGGACTGAGCTGCATCTTGGGTGTCCTGGGGTTCAGCGCACCGCCGTGGCAGCGCAGAGGATGACGACTCACAGTCAGGACTTAGAACAGAGAGGCCTGGAGGGCCGGACCCACACACGGCGCGGTGCAAGAAGTCCCAAGAGCATGCTGACTGAAGCCTCTGTGGCACAAGGACACAGATGCACAAGAGAAACATCTGTGTAGGAGCGTGGGCCAGGGCCCAGGCGAGGGGCAGGCGCACTGCTGTGTGACACGCACCAGCCTAATCTGAGCAGGCTTACCAGGGCTGGAGAAGCAGCGCAGAGCGAGCCTGCTGAGGACAACCTTCTGCTGGTTCGCCCTGGCCACTGCCCTGGAGGTCTGCTCTAAGCCTAATGGCGCATCCCAGAGCCCTGTGCTGCTGCTGCTCCACCTCCGTTTACTGCACGTGCCCTCCGGCCGGAGCCTCTCCACGCTCTTGCCTGCCACATCTTCCTGGCTGAGCAGCAGCGGGGTCCTCGGGCTCTCCTGGAGGCAGGTCGCCGCGGGCTTCCTGCCTCTGATCGTGCTGGCCTGCCTGGTAAAGACACCAGAACAGCAACTGGCATTTTCTATCAAGTCTGCTTCTTCAGAGAACTCTCACCGAGTCAGGATATGTGGGACATGTGGAGCAGGCGCCAGTAAGGAAACCCAGGTAGGAGACGGGAGAGGAAGAGCTACGTACAGGAGCCAAGGCACGTGACAGGAAACCGGGAAGGATGCTGCTCACGGTGCAGAGCCTCCTCGCCTGTTCAGTCAGTGAGGACTGTATCACACCCTTCTTTTATGAGGCAAACGGGAGCTGCAAAATCTGTACTGATGCTACGCAACACAACAAAATGATGTTTGTGATATACTCCAAGTTCTGGCACAAATAATGCTTGCTATTCTATATGCATAAGTATTTTCAGAGTAAAGTTAGGTGGAAAGAAATAAAACATAGCAGTGATTAAAATCAGGAATTAAGATTAAAAGCAACAACTCATGCTATTTAGCCAAAGAGAGAAGTGAGCGGCACAGGCCGTGCTGCGGCAGGACAACGCCCCCACTTACCCAACCTTCCACATCCCTCACTCTTCAGCCCACAGGGTCACACACAGGTTTTAAGCAAGTGCCCTTGATAACAAATCCACTGTGTAAATAAAACCATTAGAGTTTTCACCAGGGAATTACTGACCACAAATAACAATACTAGATATAGAATACATATCTACATCCTTAAAGAGTTTTTATTCCTTTTATAGCAAGGAATTTTTAAGTTCTCAGAAAAACAAAGTCATAAATGGTTATCAAAAGCCCAATTTAACACTGAAAAGAAAGCTTCATGCTCATATTATCTGGACAAGAATTCATGGCTACACCTTCATACTGTGAATATGACGAAGATAACGACAGGCAACAGCAGTGCACCACCTATGTCCTACCAACCTGTTCGGAGACTTGGTTTCAATGTTATCCTCTTTCTTTTTAAAAATAAAACCAGCCTGACTTAGTCAACAATAGTATCTGCATTCAATATAACTGAACACATGTTATTTTAGCTATCAACTGGCAGCATTAGTACAAGTTCAGGAAAGATGTTCAGAATGGTAAGCAAATGACTAATACTTTCATTTTTCTGAATACAGGAAATATTCAGTGTTTAAAAGGATGAGTTAGGAGCTGGTGAGATAGCTCAAGGGACTAAAGGCCCTGTTTATGCACACTTAGGCAAGCACAGGGACCACAGTTCAATCTCTGGCACCACAGGCTGCACCAGCCCCGCTCCCAGGGTGGGCTGGCCAGCCAGAGTCTGGTCGTAGTGGTGCATGCCTGTAATCCCAGCACTGGAGAGGCTGAAAGCAGGAGAATCACTACAGATCTGAGCTGCATAGTGAGACCCTGCAACCACCAAATACATTTTAAAAAATAAAATAAAAAACAAAAAGAGGATTCACCTCATATGATCTGAATGAGAATTTGTCCCAAAAATGATGTGCTGGGGGGCATACAAAAGCTCATTGTTCTGCAAGAAAAAATAGTAAGAATCATGAATATGCTCTCCAATGAAGGATGGCACAGAGGACATAAAGCATGAGAGAGGACTGTCCTGGTGGTGACCACGTGTCACTAAGAGATGTACAGGGCAGCAACGTGACCAGAAGTGTGTCCCAAAACCTCATGACAGCGGCACTGCACCGGAGAAATCTGAGAGTCAGGACTAGCAATGGGAGGCTAACGAGGTGGGGCAGAAGGGAAGCGGCCATTGCCTTTCTGGGGTAAATGACAACAGGGCGACAGAGTGAGATGGGAAAGAACCCAGGACAGTGCCTGGTGCCAGCAGGGGCAGGCCACAGAGGGTCTCTGGAGACTCAGCTAGGAGATGAACTCCCTGCAGGATGGAAAGAGCTTAACCTGTGAGTGGGCAGCATGTGCTGCAGTGTGCAAGTCAGAATCTGTTTCTAAAAACAAATTTTGTTTATTTATGTATTTGGTACAGGGTCTCACTTTGGAGCTCAGACTCGTGGTGATCCTCCTGTCTCAGCCTCCCAGTGCAGGGATTACAGGCGTGCACCACCACGCCCAGTTTCAGAGGCCTGCCTGGGACTTTACCCGGACCTCTGGGTCTGACATGACATGCAGTACTGGGGATCAAACTTGGGCCCTTGAGCCTTCCAATAGGCGCTCAGTCCGCTGAGCTCTCTCTCCAGTCCCCCAAATCTTACAGAATGAAAATGGAGGCATACACACGAAAGCCACCCAGCGTAAGTACCAGAGATCATGGGCAAGCCATTCACAGAAAGCTTCTGAAGTTAAAAAATGTGTTTCACAGAAAGCTGGAGGTGAACAAGTGTTAGGTTTGACGAATACAGGATGGATTACTTTGTGCCATTCATAAAATTAGTCACTGGCCAGGCACTCCGTATGGGGCGGGCAGCTCAGAGAGAGGCTCGCAAGCTCTGCGACAGCGACTTCACCTCCTACAGGGCTGTCGGGCAGGGCCCGCAGCCTCCAAGCCAAAGCCCAACAACTAAGTGTAGGTAAGCTCCAGCCAGGGATCTCGAGCTCGGTGCACGTGCCAGCGGCATACCTGGGCTCTGCTCTCGGCCAGCCCAGCCACCCCCTTCACCCACCTGACCAGAGTGAGCTCAAGTCCAGGAGCTTAACACTCAGCTGACTACCCTGGCTGTCTGCAGTCGCTGCTCCATCAATTATTTACACTTTGGGCTGCTTGACATTAAGCCAATGCTACACACATCTGATATTATGCGTTCGGTTGCTTGGAAACCCAGATCTTTTTCAGTCTTTGCTATTAACTTTAACTATTACCAAGCCACAAGCTTTAATACCTGTGCTTATCATCAACTTAATCTACAAGGGGCCGGGGAGATGGCTCAGTAGAATAAGCGCTTGCCTGGCAAGTGCAAGGGCCTGAGTTCAATCCCTGGTTCTGCAAAAAAAAAAAAAAAAAAAAAAAAAGAACAAACAATCTACAAATTATGTTAATTCAAAATCCACCTCTTACATTACTGTAAATAACAGTACTTATTACACATACCATAGATTGGTCAAAATGAAACAGCATTTTGCAGAGTTGAGTTTCTCATGACACAGTAAGCTGTGACATCCGTCACCGCACAGCTTCCAGGTAACGTTACAATGACATAAACAGAATTCACGTATGGTTTCACTTCCGTCGACGTCCACACACAATCTCTGAGGAAGTAACACGGCTATGAGGAGGCAAGATGAAGACCTAAAGAAATACTGATGGGACCAAAGCCTTATTATCTCAGGACAAACAAGAAGTCATTATCAGTGAGGAAGGCTGTTACTAAGTCTCTGAGATTAAATTTCAGCTTTAATTCTCAGTTTCATTACACTTAATTAAATGCAGAACACAGGCACAGGATTGCAAAGGTTTTTCAAAGGACTCTGAAGTCAAAGACATTTTTAAATATAAGGTCTTAGAAAATATATTTAATTATCCTCAATAAAATTTATCAACGTGCAAAAGAGACTACCCTTTACTGCCTGGAAAAAATGATTTGACGCTAAGTGATCTAACAGACAAATGAACAACTGAATTAAATGGCTGGCTTAAGCTGGGCCTTTTCATCCCTGTTCAGTACTAAGATTTAGATTGAGTCATAGTTGAAGGGAAAAACAAAGGAAACACTACCTGGTGGTCCGTGTATAATACAATAAACCAGGCAAACGAAACAAAAACACACGCCTGGCATAACTGCTTCTCCCCTGAAAGCTTGGGAAATACCTGAAAAGGTTCCAGAAATACTAACCCCACCCTTAAAAACACCCTTAAAAGTCTCTATAATCAAAACAGTTTGACAGTTTCTTATACATCTAAATACGCAATTATCATACAATGCAGCAACCTTCCTCATGAACATTTATTCCAGAGAAATGAAACCCTACGTTGGCACAAGGCCTGCACATGATGATCACAGTAGCTGTCCTTCCAAGGCCAAGCCAGGACGGTACTGCCGCCCCTCAGCAGGCGCGTGACGAGGGCACCTGGGGCACGGCCCAGCCACAGAAGACTACGCCAGGAATCCAGGTAGGCAGAAGACTGATAGCTGCATCTACGCGAAAATGCACAATGGCAAAAAGCGTAGGCAAACTCCAAAATAAATATCAAACCCATACATTTATAAGGGCTGACATTTCTGTAACAACCGGTGGCGCGACGTGTTGGGAGCTGTCCCGGCCGCTCCCCTAAGATGGCGCCTGTTTCCTGCTTCCGGGTTCTTGTTACCGCGTAAACAGCCTTGTAAAATGTGTGTCTGCCTGGATACTGATGATTCTGACCTATCAGCTTATGATCCTTGCTTTAACTTGATTGGCTGCCCAGATCCTATATAAGTCTGTGCCTCTACCCCCCAAGAGGAGAGAAGAGGAAGATAGACGAGGGTGGAGGATCTTGTTAGATCCAATTGCGCTGTACACAATAAATACTGAGAGCTGACCCACAAGTGATAGACTCTTATTGATACGGCACCGAACAGTGACGAGTGAAGAGTCAGATGGGAAAGGATGAAGCTAAATAAAAGTGGATCAAAGTCCTAAGTGCGAGAGCTGAAACTATAAATTCTCAAAACTGTCTGTGCTCCAGTATCCAAAATGGCTCTGAGAAATAGCCGAGGGCCTCTGAGAGGTCGACACAGGTTTACCACTTGACTCCATAGCTTCACCCTGGCTAACCCAGAAGAAAGGAAGACCACGTCCACATCAAGGCATGTACCCGTAAATGCGCGTGACACCGGGCTTTAGACCAGCCTCAGCACTGAAGCAACCCAAACGTTTGTCAGTGGACCAGGAACAGCTGTATACCCGCACAACGGAGTATTATTCTGCCACAAAAATGAATGATACGTCGGCTACAAGGATGAAGCTTAAAAGCCTTACGCTAAGTGACAGAAGCTACACACAAGGAAAACAAGCAAATCCGCAAAGACAGAGAGCGCAGTGACTGATGGGAATTTAGGGTCCCGAAGAGGCTCTGCCAGCTGGCACCAGATTGCTTTTTTAGGAAAATGAAAGCATCCGGGCTTGGAGAGTGATGAAGGCTGCACAGCTTTGGAATAGACGAAAAGCCTCTGGACTGTAATTTTAAGGGGTAAATTTTATGGCATGTGAATTACATCTTATTCCAAAACAAGTGAAAATTCATGAGAAAAGCATGTGCATACATATCACACATAAAGAGCTGTTACCACAGACATACCAAGAATATTTAAAATAGAGCAAAAATACCATAAAAAACAGCAACAAGACAAAAAAAAAATTCACACAAAAAATAAAAATGGGGCCGGGGAAGATAGCTCGGCAGTCTAAGCACCTGCCCAGCGAGCACCAGGAGCGGGGTTCAGTCCCTGGTACTGCATGCCAAGCCTGCCCCCACCCCAGGCGTGGTGGCACATGCCTGTAACCCCAGCGCGGGGAAGCTGACGCAGGAGGATTCCTAGGAGGCTGAGCTGCGTAGTGAGACCCTGTACCAAATAAATAAATAATTTTAAAATGTTTTAAAAAACTAAAAATGATATTTAATCATGTGAAGTATGTTCACACTAAAACATTAAAAAATAAAAGCAAATTAAAGATATACCATTTCTGGTCTTCCAACTTTAGTCTGTGCATTTCTGAAGCAAGCATTCACCTTTCAAACAGGTACAATTTCCAATGTTTAACAACATGTTCTATTAACAAAAATATGTAGCAATGAGAATGGTGAGGACAGAATTTGGTGCAGACTTTATAGAGAGGAATCTGACACTGTCACCGATTATGAATTTATTTTCTGGTGCAACAATCCAACTACTGGGACTTACCCTACACATACACCTCCAATGTTATAAATATTCAGTTAGAAAATGAAAGTGCCCCTGACCCCATCATGTTAACTTTGTGTGCTCAAGAATGGGACAACATTGTGTGTGTGTGT
>NW_004524620.1:11641739-11646120 GCF_000260255.1 Octodon degus | reverse complement strand
TAAACCAGAAACTACAAGGAGCTAGGCTGAAAACAATGGAAAGAACTGGTGTTCTTGTGTACATATCTACTTTTGAAAAATCTTAGTTTAATGTATCTAAACAAATACAATCAGCAAGCATGAGTGAATCCTACAATATAATACAGCATTAACGTAAGAACCTACCTGTATTTCAAATAAACTTAGCAACACGGAGGAAAGAGGAAAAGGAGCTGAGCCACGTAACTCTTACATGTGGTGCCGTATTCCACGCCCCAAGTCTAAAGATGGAAGAAACAGAAGCAGGTCTTCATCTTTACTCACTGTGTCTCTTCTTCACAGCAGGAGGTCAGAAATTCTAAAGTGTTTTCCAAAAGATCGAGCAGATATATTGAGAAGGACCAGGGCCAAGTTTCTCACAGACCGTAAAGGGTGTCACACATGCAGACCGGAGAGATGGTACACTGTACATTGTGCTATGGGGCTCAAACTGAAGGCTTCAGGACCAAGTCATGGTTTTTAATGCATGGAATGATAGATGGAAGGATGGACGAATGGACAGACAGACAAACATGTGCTTGTGTGTGTTTCTTTTCCTTCTATTTGATCTCAGTGAGGACATAAAAGTAGGACTGGGAAGATAGCTCAGCACTCTAAGTGTCTGCCTGGCTAGCGCAATGACCTGGGTTCATCCCCCAGTACTGCAGGCTGTGCTGGCCGCAGAACCCAGGTGCACCATGCGGGCCCCACAACCAGGCCTCGTGGCACAAGCCTGTAATCCCAGCACTGGGGAGGCTGAAACAGGAGGATCACTATGAGTTTGAGCTGCATAGTGAGGCCCTGTACCAAATAAATAAATAAATGATGAGAAAAATTAGAAGTTATGTCACCCTTATAGCATCGAACACAGCACCAAGGTCTACGTGCCATCCCCATTAATAAAGAGTCATTATTTAGGCGCTCCTTAGGCGCTGGCAGCTCAAGGACTGCAGCGCAGAAAGACGAGCCTGGAGTAGCCGGGCAGAGTGGTGCGAGCCCTAACCCCAGCACCCAGGAGGTGGAGGCAACGCGATTGTTGTGAGTCCAGACCAGCGTGGGCTACAAAGTGAGCTCAAGGCCAGCCTGCGCTGAAGAGTGAGACCCTGTCTCAAGAAACAAATAAATTCTGAAAGACTCAAGGTAGAAGAACAAATGGATAAGCAGCCCACTTGCAGGGGATGTCACTGGCCAACTCTGGAGTACTGTGAGCACCAACATGCACACTGATAGTAACAGATGTCATCTGCAGGTAAGCACCTACGAATGCATGACAGAAGTAAGAGAATAAGTAAGCAAGCAAACGAACACCCAACCACGACTAGGAGGACACAGCGGACAAATCTGTTAGGATACATTCTACAAAATAATTTCTGCCGATCCTCTTAGCATCAAGGCCTGTCAGGTGGGGGCACACACCTGTAGCTCCAGACCTCGGGGAGGCTGAGGCGGAAGGATCACAAGTGCAAGCCCAGCTGGGGAAACAGCATTTTAGCAAGATTCCGTTTCAACACTAAAACAAAATCATCAAGAATTGAGGATGCAGCTGAACACAAAGACCCAGATTCAAATCCCAGTACCAAAATATAAATATGCTCATGAAAGGAAAAGTAAAAAGGAGGAAAAGCTACCGACTTTAAAAAAACAAAACAAAACAAAAACTAATCCCAGCACCGCGGAGGCTGAGACAGGAGGATCACTGCAAGTCAGAGCTCCATGGTGAGACCCTGCACCAAGTACATAAATAATTTTTTAACAACAACTAAAGCAAAGTGACAAATATAACATACATAGATGGAAGCTGGATTGTTCAGAAGAAAAGTCTACATATAAGCCATTCGTGGGGCAAGGATGAGATTCAAATTCAGAACGTGAACTGGCCATAAGACCCGCGGACCTTTATCACTGCAGTCAGGCTAAATGAGAAATGCCTACGGCTTAGGACACGCGCACTGAAATAGTTTCAAATTAGCCAACAACTAACTGAAATCGTTCAGAAAAAAGGTCTGCTTGCCAAAAGTAAATCACTGATCAAAAAGGCAATGCAAGGATGAGTCTGACTTTTTAAAAATCTGAACATTTTTTACACTAACTTTGGAATTTTCTCATCTGACAGCATTTGAAATAATATTATTCAGTAAATATCATTTTAAGAGATAATCACATAAACTTTGTTTTAGGGCCTGCCAAACAGCTCAGTGGATAAAGCACCTGCAAGCAGGCTCAGGGGCTAGGGGTTCGATCTCCCCAGGGGTGCACAGAGAGGAAAACTGGACTGGGCGTGGTGGTGCACGCCTGTGATCCCAGCTCTTGGGAGGCTGCAAACAGGCGGATCACTGCAAGTCTGACCTAGTAGTGAGACCCTGAACACCCTGTAGACCATCCCCTAAAATACAAAAGAAAGAAAGAAGAAAGAAAGAAAATTTTGTTTTAAAGGAAAGACAATCAGGCCTGCCGCTGGGTTTTCAGTGAATCCCCCTGTGATGTCACTGCTTCTTGGGCAAGTGAAGTGTGTTAGGGAGTGAGAGGGAGAGGACAGGCAGGGAAGAACGAATGCTGTGAGGCGGGCACGAAATATGTTTATTCCTTTCAAAAAATTTCCAAATTGTCTATACAATGTACGTTTTTATTGACCATGGAATCAATGTCACTTTCTTTGTCGAACATTAATACATATCTAAGTACAAAATTTCACCTTCAAAGTGCTGGAATCTGTCGTAACCACGAGCTGAAGATCATTCTACTCTTCAGTTTTAAACAGCAAACAGGGCAAAGAGATGCGAAGTTCTGAGCACATGTCAGACCGACCAATGCCAAGCCAGCGCTGAAGCCTGCACTGCCGTGACCTGGGCCCACACGCACGCAGCCCACGCCCACGCTGCAGTCGCCTTGGCTTGACTGCGTCTGCATCGTATTTCTGAAACATATGTCTATAGATAGTGGGAGAAATAGTAATAAATTCACTTTGCTATTGTATTCGTTCTTACCCAAGGGAAAGCAGCAAGCCAGTTCCAGGTTTTCATCGGGGAGTGAAGCCCAGCAACGGCAGGCACTCAGCGAAGCATGAGAACAGAAAGCTGAAGCTGAGGCCACTTCCAAACGACAAATATGATTTCAAAAACAGCAATACTGTTCTTTTCTATTATCTTTCTCCCTTTGCATTAGCTATTCAGAACTCCGCTGCAGGAGCAATACCCAGAGATGGTGCCTGTAGTAACAGCCACGCCCTCCCCACCCAAGCAGCACTAACGGCTTCATCAGTGAGGCGGCAAGCTCCGATTGCTGCTGTTCCAGTGCATGCTCCTGATTTCATTTAAACAGAGGTTTGTTTTTACTTTGATTGCTTTTATGCAGTTTATTTTAGTTTCTGGCTGAAACTCAGCTACTGGCCGCAACCTCGCTTTAATTACAGATCCATTAACAATGAGCCTGCAGTACTGAGGCCGGCAGTAAATTATACCACAAGAGACTTCCATCCCCTCGATGTGTCTGTGACAGATCATCCTCCAACCATGAGAAAGACTCTAATTCACAAGTAGCTATGAAATGTCAGCACCAGCACCGCAACACAACAAGAAGAATTCGGCTTTCAGGACCTGCCTGAGTGGCCATGTCTTCTGACCACAGAACAAACTCCTAGTGCTTTGAGTCACGAGCTGCTAAGGCATGCATTGTCAAATAAAGCAGAGGGTGTGTGTTAAAATTTAAATCTAACAGAAATGAAATACAATATGTTCAAAGTAGTGGAGGGAACATAATAAAAAATGTAATGAACACAAGTAAAACAGAAAAAAGTAATCTTTACTGTGTGAATTGAGCAAAAGCAAATACAAAGAGAAGGAAACCCTACGAAGGACATGAGCCCTACAGCCATGCCAGCCAACTCACCGCTAAATCCAGCAGCAAGAGATAAATTCTTATTTGTCTACTTTTTAGGCCAGCAACATGCCCTTGAAAAGACACCAAGAATAGAGTGACGCCGTGGGACAGCTCGGATTAAAAGGTGCTTGGATCTCATGGGTGCTGAGGCATCTGGGCCATGCATGGGTCAGAGCTGAGGAGCTGGGCCGTGGGCCCAACCAGAAGCCACATCACCCGGCCAGCTGCTCCGACTCTCCCTGCTTGCTGACTGCCACAGGGGAGCAGCCTGCCTCTGCCGGACCCCCGCCCTGCCTTCCTGCCTGAGCGCGCCCAAGGTGATGAAGACCCTGAACCAAATATGCGCTCCTCCTTTAAGCTGCGGGGCCAGCACTGGTTCAGGGAGAAGGAAAGGGATGGCTCTATGCTACTTTGTTCTAGTCATTACTAAACACCGACCTTAAAAGAAAAGATCAGGGGCCGGGGAGATGGCTCAGTAGAGTAAGCG
>NW_004524620.1:11627134-11641639 GCF_000260255.1 Octodon degus | reverse complement strand
AAGAAAGAAAGAAAATTTTGTTTTAAAGGAAAGACAATCAGGCCTGCCGCTGGGTTTTCAGTGAATCCCCCTGTGATGTCACTGCTTCTTGGGCAAGTGAAGTGTGTTAGGGAGTGAGAGGGAGAGGACAGGCAGGGAAGAACGAATGCTGTGAGGCGGGCACGAAATATGTTTATTCCTTTCAAAAAATTTCCAAATTGTCTATACAATGTACGTTTTTATTGACCATGGAATCAATGTCACTTTCTTTGTCGAACATTAATACATATCTAAGTACAAAATTTCACCTTCAAAGTGCTGGAATCTGTCGTAACCACGAGCTGAAGATCATTCTACTCTTCAGTTTTAAACAGCAAACAGGGCAAAGAGATGCGAAGTTCTGAGCACATGTCAGACCGACCAATGCCAAGCCAGCGCTGAAGCCTGCACTGCCGTGACCTGGGCCCACACGCACGCAGCCCACGCCCACGCTGCAGTCGCCTTGGCTTGACTGCGTCTGCATCGTATTTCTGAAACATATGTCTATAGATAGTGGGAGAAATAGTAATAAATTCACTTTGCTATTGTATTCGTTCTTACCCAAGGGAAAGCAGCAAGCCAGTTCCAGGTTTTCATCGGGGAGTGAAGCCCAGCAACGGCAGGCACTCAGCGAAGCATGAGAACAGAAAGCTGAAGCTGAGGCCACTTCCAAACGACAAATATGATTTCAAAAACAGCAATACTGTTCTTTTCTATTATCTTTCTCCCTTTGCATTAGCTATTCAGAACTCCGCTGCAGGAGCAATACCCAGAGATGGTGCCTGTAGTAACAGCCACGCCCTCCCCACCCAAGCAGCACTAACGGCTTCATCAGTGAGGCGGCAAGCTCCGATTGCTGCTGTTCCAGTGCATGCTCCTGATTTCATTTAAACAGAGGTTTGTTTTTACTTTGATTGCTTTTATGCAGTTTATTTTAGTTTCTGGCTGAAACTCAGCTACTGGCCGCAACCTCGCTTTAATTACAGATCCATTAACAATGAGCCTGCAGTACTGAGGCCGGCAGTAAATTATACCACAAGAGACTTCCATCCCCTCGATGTGTCTGTGACAGATCATCCTCCAACCATGAGAAAGACTCTAATTCACAAGTAGCTATGAAATGTCAGCACCAGCACCACAACACAACAAGAAGAATTCGGCTTTCAGGACCTGCCTGAGTGGCCATGTCTTCTGACCACAGAACAAACTCCTAGTGCTTTGAGTCACGAGCTGCTAAGGCATGCATTGTCAAATAAAGCAGAGGGTGTGTGTTAAAATTTAAATCTAACAGAAATGAAATACAATATGTTCAAAGTAGTGGAGGGAACATAATAAAAAATGTAATGAACACAAGTAAAACAGAAAAAAGTAATCTTTACTGTGTGAATTGAGCAAAAGCAAATACAAAGAGAAGGAAACCCTACGAAGGACATGAGCCCTACAGCCATGCCAGCCAACTCACCGCTAAATCCAGCAGCAAGAGATAAATTCTTATTTGTCTACTTTTTAGGCCAGCAACATGCCCTTGAAAAGACACCAAGAATAGAGTGACGCCGTGGGACAGCTCGGATTAAAAGGTGCTTGGATCTCATGGGTGCTGAGGCATCTGGGCCATGCATGGGTCAGAGCTGAGGAGCTGGGCCGTGGGCCCAACCAGAAGCCACATCACCCGGCCAGCTGCTCCGACTCTCCCTGCTTGCTGACTGCCACAGGGGAGCAGCCTGCCTCTGCCGGACCCCCGCCCTGCCTTCCTGCCTGAGCGCGCCCAAGGTGATGAAGACCCTGAACCAAATATGCGCTCCTCCTTTAAGCTGCGGGGCCAGCACTGGTTCAGGGAGAAGGAAAGGGATGGCTCTATGCTACTTTGTTCTAGTCATTACTAAACACCGACCTTAAAAGAAAAGATCAGGGGCCGGGGAGATGGCTCAGTAGAGTAAGCGTTTGCCTGGCAAGCGCAAGGTCTTCAGTTCAATCCCTGTACCATGAAAAGAAAGAAAGAAAAGATCGCCTTTAGCTATCTTCCTGATACCAATACATATCTGGCTGCTCAAGTGTTTCCTGGATCAAGAGAAAAGAGGTCAAATATGAAGGATGACTTTTTCCAGAAAATGAATGGTACAGAAATAAAATGTGATTTACGAACAACTGCTTTGTTAAAATACAAAGGCTGTAGCATCTTTCTTTCTTTCTTTCTTTTTTTGCCACTGAGGATAGAACTCCATTCTTTTTCCCTTAGGATACTTCCTTTCCAGGATTCGGTCAGAGAACAGAAAGCAGGTGATTTTGCAGGTGCTCCTGTGAAACGGGAAAGCAGGCTAAATCTGTGTGCTGACACACTCAAATGTGCGAATCCTCTCTCAGCCTCCCAAGTAACTACAATCATAGACATGCCCCACCACACCCAGGTAACCCAAAGCCTTCTAAGGGAATTGGAGTAATGATATTCAAGCTTATCCAATAGTTATGAGGAAGAGAAAATATAACAGTATTCCCAGCACCTGAAGGCCACCTGCAGTCCATTATTAGCAAGACAACAGTTCTTATAAGAAAGCAAGGTTAAGGATGATGTCATGTGACTAAAACTTTCAGGTGGATATAAGAACTGTGTATCCAAAGAACATACATTTAAACTTATCTCTGAGACAGTTACGCTTTTTATTTGAAGCTAGAACTTTGTCACCAACATTCTCCCCTTAAAGTAAGCATGTACCATGAAGGAAAGAACACTGTCATAAAATTATCATAATTAGAATCAAGTTTCCTTAGCGCTGGGCAGGTCATCTGCCAGGAGATTACAGCTAACGCTCCCGCAAAGCCACTGGTGAGCCTGAGCTGTCACTGTCAGTGTTCACTCTGAAGCTGAGCTGAGGTTACAATCCGCAAATACTCTGAAGCAAGGTAAAGTCTTGTGTGTTGAGTACAAACAATTTTAGCCATGTTCAGAGCATAAATGGATTTTTTTACATAGCACTGAGGCCAAACTGTATTAGAATAAAAGTGTATTTTTAGAACCCAGCACATACACAGGATGAAGGAGCTTATTTATACATGCTCCTATTTCTTCCCAAAGAAAAGTTCAACACTAAATAAAGCTGAAAATTTAGAGATAAGCCAGCCACAACAAGTCCAATTCAGACTTAAAATCTGCCAGATTGGGCTTTAAAAATACTTTTCTGCAGGATCTGGGAACGTGGATTCCTGTGAAAGGCAGCCAGGATCCACCTCTGGCCTCCTTGTGGGGCACAACAGGCCGAGGCTGGCTGAAGAATGAAGTTGCAGAAGAAAGCAATCAATAGGCCCGGTGTGGCAGCCCTCAGAGCGTACGTGTCTGTGAAGCTCAACAAGCTCAAAACTAAAATGCGGAGCTGCAGGAGCAGCACGGGCCAGCACGGAAGGTGAGACAGCGGCGAAGCACAGCAGCCGGCGCGTGGAACAGAAGACGCGCCTCGTCACCGCTGTTCACTGTTTCAAGTGATACATTTACATAAATACTATTGTGATTTCTTTTCTCCATCACTAAGCCTCAAAGGGAAGTTGATCCTTAAATC
The DNA here is from genome assembly GCF_000260255.1 of Octodon degus. Classification (NCBI taxonomy): domain Eukaryota; kingdom Metazoa; phylum Chordata; class Mammalia; order Rodentia; family Octodontidae; genus Octodon; species Octodon degus. Next base: position 11,638,073 of record NW_004524620.1, on the reverse strand, counting down.
ACTTCTGATAATTCTGACTATTCAGACTCATCTTACGACAACGAACATAAAACACACTGAGAAGAAATAGCAAGTCATGCTATTGTGTATTTTGTTAGAAAGGATGTAGTTCGTGTCACCACTTCCCAAGCTGTAGGACCAGGGCAGCAGCGTGAGGAAGCACAGTAAACTCCCATGTCCCTACCAAAGGACAGGCTGTGGGGAAAGCAGGAAAGACTTGGACCCTCCTGTTGTCATCGTCCCATGGCTCCAGGGCACAGAAGGACCAAGTGACTTGAGAAAAACAAGGCAATTAAATGACCAGATATTTATATGAAGTAACAGTCTTGAAACTTGTTGGACTGGCTTTTTCTTTTAGTTTTCCACCCCTGGGCCCTTGCCTGAAGCCTGCTAGGTTTCTAGAGCCTGTTCACAGGAAAGTAAAACATGTGCCTGTCACATTCTTCCCTGTCACCCACCCCTGTTAAAAGAGTCTCACAGAGCAGAAAGGACTGTTAGGTCTGCAAACACCTGCAAACTACAGACCTATGCCTGCACCAGGACCTACCTGCTCTCTCCGCTCAGCCCCCGTCCCAACCTCCATGAGTGGGACAGCTGTCATTACCACTGCAGTTTAAGTAGGATGTATCCCTGGCTTCAAAGGCCAGCTGTTTGGGCACTGGCTGCATGAGTTGCATTGGAAGTCAAAACTTCTGCTCTGAAGTGACTCAAAAACAAGTAGTCCAGCTGTTAAAACATCAGTATTGAAAAAGCCTGTTACTGAAGATATCAAGTGAAAATGGTATCCGAAAGATTTTGAAGACAACTGTCAGCTACACAGACTTCCTCCTTCCTGGACTCTGAAACCATATCCAAGGAAGTCCAGATACCAAACGGACGCTATTAAATTTCCAGAAGGGAAGGCTCCCCCAGCAGGTGCTTCACAAGGGCACATCCCAGGAGGCCAGGCACGAATTCTGGTACGTGGCTTAAGGACCACAGATTGGCACTGGTCAGGTGCTGGCCACTGTCTCATCTACCAGGGACGCCTGCCCAAGGCCAATGTATCAGAGATATGGAAGTAGACGACATCATCACATTTACCTTTGATCTAGACTCCTTGGGAGAAGTTCTAGATGTCCAGCTTGCCAACCATGCATGCATCATCCATAACACACACAGTGTCAGCGAGCAGGAAGTTGCTATCTTTGATAGCAAGTCAAAGGACTTCCTCACTGGATACTGTCCGCCACAAAGCTTGGGGACGTTCGCTCAACTGGCCGGATCTGAAGCAGCCTATGTACTTGAGATTTTTAAAAGATATGCTTAAAACAACAGCCCGTTATGATGGTCATGTGAAAGAGCCCCTGCCTGTGCTATGTTTACTTTCACCTTTTTGATGCTCTTCTCAGTGTATCAGGTTTTTACAGAAAGAGAAAATGATAGCTGAAACACTTCAAACTTGCTGCCTCCTCCTTTCTCCTGAAAGTAAAAGTCACATCTGTTCACGAGGATGATGGCAAAGACACGGCAATGCGTGGGGTTGCAGCACTGAGACCCCAGGGGGCTGGACATTTTCCGATCCCATCTTGTGTTCCAAGGAAAAGCAGACGTTGGTGAGTCATTAGCAGCCAAGCTTGGCAACGTTTCTGATGGGCAATTCCAAAAGATTCTGAATGTTCCTTCAGCCTTTCACAGCTCTGTGGAACGTCTGCGGTTCATCTATGCAGGGTCCAGATAAAGAGCCAGGAGCTGATATGGCTGTTAGTTTACCTGCTCCTTTGTTTTGCCTTCACAATAGTCCTTGAGAATTTAAATGCCAAAGACTACACGGAGCTCGAGAACCTCTGCCAGCCTCGTGGGAGCAAGTTACAGCAGATGCCAAATTCTCCAGCAGAGAAAATAAAACCGAAGCAGTTCAGAAATCCTACCCAGATATCTGCCAAGAGCAATTTTCTACACCAGAAAGTAAAGCCCTCTTATTCCCTAGAACACCCAAATCCAAACCACAGCACTTCACCTGCAAACTGAAAAACTCACTCCAGGAATTTCAAAGAGCCAGCAGTTTTCAGATGTTAGGCTTCAACAGCAACAGCCTCAGAGAGGCTTTGGGGGAACAACTAGACACAAACTACAACAAAAATCTAATGGTAGAACATGTTAAATGTTCTTATTTTTTGCTTATAAAACAGATGTCCATTCTAGTTACTGCTGTCTTTGTTATAATCAAGTCTTAAGACTAGCACCTTCGCATTTACCTTTAAATGCAGTCGATTTCCTTCGACCTGCAATGGTAAAACCGCAACCTTAGTGAAGAGGGAAGGTTCTTTGGGTTCCCTTATAAACTCGTGTATAAGTTAAATCTTTGTAAACAATCTTTGTTGTTTTGTGAAAAACAGAAATGGCTTAAATAAAGCAAATAAAGAATATTAAAATGTTAAAAGACATCTTAAATTCCATGAAATATTTCCTAAAATTAGTTTATAACTTCCGAGAATTTCCTACAACCTCTCATAAGGAATTTGAGAAAGCTTAAATATTAATTCTAAAAATATACATTAAAAATTAATATTTTATATATTATTTGAAGAAAATAAAGCATAAACTGGAAAAGGCTTATTATGCCAGATATAATTAATTAATGAAGTAGAGGGAAAGACCAATGAAAAGAAATTAAGAAGCAAAGTCAATAAACAATACCCGCCATTTCTCTCTGTCATGCACATGCCTAACACATACATATACCTAGACACACACGTGACAATGAGGAAAATCACAGTGAAGGTCTTAGGTCAGTTCAGGCACCAGAACTCAGGCCTGGGAAACTTTTACGATCTGCAGTTAGTATATCTGTATACACAAGAGAAAAAAGGTGCACACGTGTTCCATAAGGCCGGCTCCCTCCATGTGGGAAAGCCTTCTCATGCTCTAAAGAGACACGCATCGTGAGCCATCCCTTGCTATTAGCCCCAAATAAGAGCAAACACACAGTGCAGCCGCAGCCACTGCGTCTTCATTTTACCACTGTGCTATGACATTACAAGCATCTGCCCGGGTGTCCAGGGAAAATCAACTGGCTGTTACGTGAAACACTCTCCAAGGAATTTGTAAAAGCAAATGATGATTAAAACCTGAGGAACACACTTCACTTTATTCTCCTCTTGTGTTACTTCAAATTGTTACAAGGGTATTGTCTATTTCTACTTTAAGTAAAACTCTAGCAGCGATCACATTTCATTCACTTTTATATCAATATACAACATATGAGACACATTACTCCTTAATTAAGTTGAGAATCTGAAAGAAAATGACACCTCAACTGCTGGCTTTGGTCAAAGCTCTAATCAAATTTGGTACTGCGTCAGCTTTACTCTGGGGAAAATGTCCTTGTCAGTACAAAAGAAATGGGGACACTAAATAAGAACTGGTAGATATGAAGGTTTTTTTTTTCTTTTAGAATAAAATGAGTCACTCCGCATTTGTTTCTAAGTAGAACATCTGGATATATTAAATATCATTCAGTACAAACCTGTCAAAACTGTTTGCTGTTATTTTATTTCTTCCTGTCTGTCTGTTACAACAGATGTCTACCAAATTGGTTTGAAATACTTATGAGTCCAAATTCTAGGCAGACAAGAAAAAGTAGTTAGGCTTCTCTATGAAAAAGAATTACACACTTCTATTGAGAATACCAAAAACATCCATTATTTTCTATCCAGAAATGACTGCTGTGTATGTTGTCTAAGTATGTGTTTGCAGTATGTGAAGTTTATGTGCATCCTGGGGTGTAGGAACATGTGCTTATAAGTCTTCTGTTAATCCCCTCCCCACCTCCTTGTGCCTTACTCTAAATCCCTTCCCCCATTCTTATTCTTGTTATTATCCTTAGCTCATATTTGTGATATGCAAGGTTTGCAGTCGTTGGGATTACCAGGCCCCTCTATGTGGCATATATTTCTTTTAATGTGTTTGGTACAGGGTCTCACTATACAGCTCAGACCTGTAGTGGTCCTCCGGTTTTCAGCCTCCCCAGTGCTGGGTTACAGGCATGTGCCACCACACTGGGTCTCTGTGGCCAGCTCAATGTGCCCGGGGGCAGGGCCCATGCAGCAGGTGGTGCAGGGATCGAACTGGGGTCCCCGCATCTGCCTCAGCTTGCGTAAGCAGGCACTTAGTCCGCTGAGCTCTCTCCAGCCCTTATGTGGCATAACTTAATTCAGCTCGCTTCTCTCTCCTCTCTCCCTCTCCCCTTGTCTTTAGACTCGTGGACTTTTCCTATTTTCCTTCTATTCATCCTTTGCTATGCCCTTTCCTGGCATTTTGTCCTACTCATATAAGACACTACATGGTACTTAAGCTTGTGAATGGTTTATTTCACCTATCACTGTATTGTGCAGGTGCATTCATTCTCCTACACGGGCCTCAGACTCGTCTCTCTTTCCAGCCAAGCAGCATTCCATTATACTCAGGTTCCACATTACGATCATCTGTTCAGCTGTGGATGGACACACGGGCTGCTCCCAGCAGTCAGCTGTTATGTGTTGTGCTTCTACACACACAGACACACACACACACACACACACACACACACACACGTGTGCTGCTGTAGGCTGTCATCTCTAGTCTTCGGGAAGACGTCTGTAAGGGGAATCACTGGGCCACACGGAGTTTCGAATTTTACTTCGTTGAGAACTCTCCACCCCACAGCAGTGGGCACAGTCTCCATTCCACCACCCCTGCAGGAGATGCTGTCTGCCTTCACGGCAGCCACGCCACCATTCCTTAGTTTTTGACTTCTTGATGGCAGGCTTTCTTTCTAGTGTACGATGGAATCTTGGAGTTGTTTTAATTTACATTTCTGTACCAGCTGGAGATGTTGAACAGTTTTTCATGTTCCTGTTAATTATCAGTACTTCTGAGAAGTGTGTGTTCATTTCACCTGCCCATTCATTCATTGGGTCTTTTATTTTGCATGGCCGTGTCTTAATTCTTTATATAATCTAGACATTCATCCACTACTTAAGGAATAGCAGCAAACATTTTCCCATTCAGTAGGTTTTCTCTTTACTGATTCCCTGCTATAAAGAGGCTTTTTTTCATGTAATACCATTTGTTTATTTTTGTTATTTCCTGTGTAGAAAATCCTTTCCTACCCCTATGACTTCAGGTGTTTGCTCTACCTTTTCTTCCAGTAGTTCAATGTTCACTTCTTTGATCCATTTTGATTTTAATTTACAACATGGTGAGAGACATGGGTGCAAGTCAATCCTCGGCAGAGAGCCACAGTTTTCCAGCACCATCTGCTGAATGGGCTGTCTTTATCCAACGTTTGCTTTTGGCCCTTCTGTCAAACATCAAATACCTGTATGTACCTGGGGATGTTTCTTTATCCTCTGTTCTGTTCCACAGACCTGCATGTCTGGGTCTTCGCAAAAGTGGGGTGTTAAGATCCCCCACTATGACTGTGCTAATATTTATTTAATCTTTTTCATTCAACAACAATTGTTTTATGAAGACAGGTGCTCCAGCTTCTTAAGCATTCTCTCTCTCTCTCTCTCTCTCTCTCTCTCTCTCTCTCTCTCTCTCTCTCTGGAACCAGGGATTGAACTCAGTCCCTTGCAGTCCCTTGTCTCAGTGTTGAAGTTTACACTGAGAGTGAAGAAGAGTTAGAAATCATAAACCACTTGAGTTGTTCATTCTCATAAAATGTCCTCACTTCTCCATCTACTTTGAAGGACAGACAGCTTTGCTGGGTATATTAATCTGGGCTGGAAGCTGTTTGTACTTATGTCCTGAAATATTTCACCCCTGACTCTTCTGGGACCTAAGGTTTGTGTTAAGAAGTTTACTGTAATTTTAATTGATTATGTGTGATTCTTTTTGTCTCGGTATAAAACTTCCAAACAGGATAGTAGAAGAGTAACAGTGTTCAGTACATCATGCACTATTACTTTCAACGTAGCTGCTCATAACACAAGAAAAGGGATGGAGCACTGGTCACATAATGCAGCACTCACCTTTCCTTCCACGCGCTGATGGCAACTAGCAGTACAACTGCTTAGCCGTCTTGTGTCTGTGGACGTACTTGCGTATTTTAAATTCTGGGCTTTGTTGGACATCTGGCAATTTAATGATCCTACGTCTTGGGAGGCCTCTGTTTTCATCACAGTTGTTGATGTTTTCTGGAAATCTCATTTACTTGTACGTTGAACTTTTAACTCATATTTGAAAATTTTCTATTACTGTTTTTGTAAACAAATTAATAATTCTGTGTCATTTTCTAAGTTTTTCCCTAACTCAAATTAGCTGCAGATAGGTTTTAGTGTCACCCAACAGCTGCTGGATGGCTGGATGGCGCACTCTCGCGCTCTCTCTCTCTCTCTCTCTCTCTCTCTCTCTCTCTCTCTCTCTCTCTTCTTTCTCCCAGTGGCTTCTCTGAGCTCTTCATCCTATTCTCCTTTTCAGACACCATCATCCCAAAGCTCATTTCTGCAATCTACAAATTCTATACAATTTTTCAGGTATGTTATCTGTTCACGGAGTCTGTTTCTGCCAGAGCTGTCACTAATGTTTTGAACCATTCAGTCAGCTCGTCCAAGTTTTTACTTACTTCCCCCACCACTACATTGGCCATTTTGAGCTTCAACTCCCTAAATTCTTTGCATCATTTCCTCTTTGAACCTATCAAGTTACTTCACCTGGTCTTTAAGCTTCTCTTGGAGGCCTGCTACCTGTATCTGAAGAAACTCAGGAGGCCCCCAGTGCTTTGGGCCAGATGAGGGGTCCTCTGCATGTGGGTCCAGTGCAAAACTCCAGGTGGGGAGAGACTCAGGCCATGAGGACCTTGTGGACCTGAGGCCTGGGCAGGGTGCCAGAGACTTGAACCGGTTCAGGGATCATGTGGGGTGACAGACATGGGGGGAGGGGACTCTAGTAGGCCAGAGGTGCCTGGCACAGACTCTGCAGACCCAAGACCCACATTAGGTGCAGACAGACACTACGCAGGCTGTGGGACCAACTCAGTGTTCACGGCTGAGGCTCACACAGGCCTGGCACCCTCAGTAGAATCCCAGGTTGTCCCAAGACTGATGTAGGTGGCCCAGGGAAAGGCACCAGGTAACAGGTAGGGACTCCAACTGGCTAGGGTACTAGGTGGAGACTCAGGCAGGCCTGAAACCACTACTTAAGGCCATAAGCAGTTCTGACAAGGTGGGACTGGCTTGACGTTGGGTGGAGACTCGGAGAGACCTGCCATGCTCCACGGAGACGGGCGCACACAGGCTGGTGCACGGTCCTCAGTGCCACCTCAGGAGCCCATGTCAGTGTCTTTCTACGCGCATTCCATTATCTCCAACCCGAGCCTCCCCAAGCACCGACCTCTCCACATAAAAACCGTCCGTGTTCAAGTCCCATCTGAAAGCAGCTTCCAGGCGTCTGCCCCGCTCGGGGCCAAGCGCTCCGCCCTCTGCTCAACACTTCGTGTCCATTCTTAATCCTCACAACCTCTCCCCAAGGGCAGCCATATTAATTACTACCATTAAGCACTTACTACATGGAACCAAGGCTTCTAAGGCCTTGCTTTATTTAATCTATGCCAGAAGCTGGTTGTTATCCTCACTGTACGGATAAAGTCAGGTCCCGATTTTAACTGCAAGAGTTAAAAACAGCATCGCTGTGGTCTGAATTCTGATCTCAGCCCTACCAATTCACAACTTCCTAAAGCAGCAGTTTTCTTAAATCTCAAAATTGGCCCATGCGCATATGCCTGTACGTGTAAACACACGTGTGTGACAAAGGCTCTTTCACACGGTTGTTGTAGCACTAAGTGAAACCAACTGCATACAGCACTTAGCACCCAGAACGCAATGTGAACTTGCTCAGCATTAACTATTAGTCTTTCCTCCCAATATCTGGTATAATATGTGCACACTGAAGACCCAAAAACACGTTAGTGACAAGTGTCCCACCTTTCAAAAAGTCAGTTGCTTTTACAGTCAGCTTAGAAGCACAGTTCCCACTGTGTTAACTTAGTATAATCGGAAAATGAGAACCTGAATTCGACACGCGCACAGGCTGGCACGACCGACGCACGCCCGCCTCGACCGGCTACAGAAGCGCGTGCGTCGCAGAAGCTGCGAGAAGGGTGACGGGGCCTCACCTCAGAGGAGCTGGAAGCGCTGTCTGGCTGGAGACCCTCCTGAGCACCAGAAGGCTAAAATGTAACCCTGAGTTCATAGGATTTCAGCGCTGAGGAAACAGCAGCCACCAAAAAGATCCTCTACAAGGCTTAGCAGTGTTAAAGCGATGTCGCCCCAGGACAAACCATACAAGTTTTTTCAATTTTGTTAAATTAGGATTTTTAATTATGTATCTAAATTCAATTGTAAGATTCTACTTAGAAATTATCCAAAAATTTAGATAATCTCTAAAAGGAAGCATTACTATATATTATGATCTTCCTTAGAAATCAACTTTAAAGGTAAATTACAACATTATAAACAATTACATTAGGCAATAAGTTGAAAGAAAAAGCCTGAATATGTTAAAGCTGATCTGAATACATGTATGACATAGCTTTCATTTCATGAATATATTAATAGCATGCAAGTGAATAAATAAAACAGCCATGGTCAAAGCACTTTTCTTTTCTTTTTTTTTTTTTTTTTTTTTTTTTGCGGAACCGGGGATTGAACTCGGGCCCTTGCACTTGCCAGGGAAGCGCTTATTCTACTGAGCCATCTTCCTGGCCACTTAATAGCACTTTTCAAATAAACATTTCAGAACATTTTTTGTTACTGAAAACCCTACGAAATGTTATGGAGAAGTACCACCCAGGCGCCGCCGACAGAGGACATGCGCCAGGCACCGCGCCGCTCCTCCCACCACGGTCACTTCAAGTCGCCCTCCCCACAGCCCGCGAGGCAGGCAGCCCGCACCTGCTGCCCCCGGGAACCAGCTGAGAGAGACACGCGCAGGGGGTCCTGACCTTCACTAACTTTAGACAGTACAGGCTTTCTGGTCCTACCCAGAAAACGTCTGCCATAAATCCGTCTGGTCTTTCAGTAGTAAGTGGAGACACTCCTCTCAGAAAAGGAAACAAAGAGCGTACAAATTGAATACATATTACTTACTAAAAAGACAGAACAAACTAACCTCTTCCAAATTCTCTAGTAACAGAATGGGAAGAAAAGTATAAACAGCTTAGAAAAGCAATCCTCCATTATGCCTAGCGCCCCTGAGGGGCGCTTCATGAGAAGTAGGGGCTGGCAAGGCCATGTGGCTTTACCTGTCTTCAACTTTGAGATACGATCCATCTCTTGAAAACGAACTACAATTACAAATGTTATGAAAGTCACTTTTTCCAACCGGATAATCTGAGAAATTCTTACCGTCGCAGACAACCTTGTGATCGCCACCACACTGCAGCCACACCAAGACCACCGCCCTGAGCAGCCCCCGGCGCTCTGGAGAAGCTGACGCGGCCAACACATCCCGGGGCAGAAACTGCTGAAGTTCTAGCTTTCGCTAGGCTTACCACCTACAGGATTTTACTTCACGACTAAAGACAGTATTTAGTCTTTTCAGTATAACTTCTTTCCTTTTCATGCTCAAAATTTCATTAAAATTCCACATGTAGGGGCCAGGGATGTAGCTCAGTGGCTCAAGCACCTGCTTGGCATAACAAGGTCCTGAGTTCATTTTCCAGTACCACCCTCCCCCAAAAAAATCATTAAAATTCAACATGTATTTTCCTGTATCATAATTTTGTTTCTTTATCACTGGGTAGTACTCTACACTACCGACATATCATGACTAAATTGTGCCAAGTTGGGTCTCATGAATAACACTACCATGAATATTCACATAAAAACCTACAAGGACACGGTATCGCTTTTCTCTGATGAACACGAAGCCCTGGATTTCCGCGTTGTCGGGCCGATCCACTCGCACCGCACAGACACGGCACTGATGGTGCCACACGCCGCCTCCCAGTCTGCACTATCAGTGAGGCACGAGGGTGCCCGCCCGTGACGCTGTCACTGACACTTGCTGTTGCTAGTCTGAATTCTTATCACACTGACGGGACATGCAGTAGTGCGACCCATCTCCCGGGCGGCTCGTGATGGTTAGGGCAACGGCAAGCACCTTTCCGTGTGCTTAGGGGCCCTTCAATGCATTTTGTTATGCTGTGTCCGTATGAAACTTCCCCCTATTTTACGGGAGCCATCTAAGTGTTCTATACATATTCTGTACTTAAGCTTTTAATCAGATTTATGCTTTATGAATGTCTCCTCCCGGTCTACGGCCTCCACCTTTTCTCCCTTTGTTGTCTGAAGAAACAGAAGTTTGAGTTTTGATGAAGTCAACTTTATAATTCTTTGGACTTGTAATCCATGTTTTTGCATCTGTTTAAAACAAGCACTGGCTAATTAAATATCATGTGAGCAAATGCTAACGCTTTCATTTTAATTTGTACAAATCAATAAACATACTAAACACACCTTGATAGAGCAGCTATTAAACCACAACTTGGGTAACAGCCTCCCCTGCCAAAAGCCACTTTCTCATCACATTTTAAAGCACCAAAGAACTTAGTCACTGATAGATTAAAGTGCATCTTATATAGGAAATAAATGTAAGGCAAAGAGACCTAAATAAAGCAAAAAAGGCAAAGAGTCCATCCTTTATCTCATATAGTCTCCTATCTCATATAACAATCAAAACCCTAGCAATAAGACATTACTGCTACACAGCATGCCGTGCCAACCCTGCCCCAGGGCACGCTGAGCCAGTGGCTGAGACAGGGCTTGGTGGTGCACGCCTGCACAATCCCAGCGCTTGGGAGGCTGAAAGCAAGAGGATCGCCACGAGTCTGATCTGTGTGGTGAAACCCTGTAGATCCTGTACTAAATATATAAAAAAATGAAAAAATATATTATTGCTACTTCTGTTTTAGCTT
>NW_004524620.1:11619558-11626579 GCF_000260255.1 Octodon degus | reverse complement strand
ATCTCCCCAGCCCCTCCACTATTTAAAGGTAAGTAAAAATAGATGACTGACATAACATTACCCGTCTAAGACCAAAGCCACTAGTGGCTCTCAAAACCTAGGGCCTAGACCAGTCGTTCCAACCTTACATGGAGACTTGCTAGACACAGAACTTCCTGAGCTTCACTGAGTCAGAAAATGCGGAATGTGGAGGAGGAGCCAGCAATGGGCTCCCAACAAATGCCTAATGGTTCTCATGTGCATGTAAGTGAGAATCAGAAAAACGGAGGGACTCTGGAACTCTGCTGGGGTGGGGGGGTGCAGACTGATGGGATGGGGAGGCTCACAGGGTAGCTGTACCCGGAAAGGGTGACCATCTGGTGAGAAAACAGTACCCAAGACTAGCCACGCCAGGAGCTAACACAGGTCTGCTGTGCCCCTCTGCTGAGGACGCTCAGCACCCTGAACTCTTCTCAGCACCATCTGTCTCCTGCCCATGTGCTCCGTGCAGCAGAAACCATGCACCTCGACCTCCAGAGCGCAGCTGGTGGGCCCACCGTGGGCACCCGCACAGCTGGATGACACGGAGCTCCTGCAGACGAAGCCATGCAGACTCAGGCGTCCCGGCTGCTGCGATCCCCCCTCCCCCACGTGGCCCCCGGCTCCTGCGAGGCTCCCGAGGCCCCCTGGCTCCTGCGAGGCCCCCCGGCTCCTGCAAGGCTCCTGCGAGGCCCCCTGGCTCCTGCGAGGCCCCCCGGCTCCTGCAAGGCTCCTGCGAGGCCCCCGGCTCCTGCGAGGCCCCCCCGGCTCCTGCGAGGCCCCCCGGCTCCTGTGAGGCCCCCGGCTCCTGCGAGGCTCCCGAGGCCCCCCAGCTCCTGAGGCCCCCGGCTCCTGCAAGGTCTCCATCGCAGGACTCCTTGCTTTTTTCCGCTTTATTCCAATTAGAGGCATTTAGATAAGTACTTGCTGTGGACTCTGTGCCTCCCCAGGGACACTTCTGCCACACCCTGGCAAGAGGATACTTACCTCTTTTTCTATCAGGACCGACTACCTTGGCCCTGAGCTAAAGAGCACGTCTGTACTGCGCGGCTCTGTAATTCCCAATGCCAAAACAGTCCCTAGCATTAACTGGTGCTCAGAATTCACTGCTTGTCTGAGGCATCCGAAGTCATCTTCCTGACTACTTTAACTGAAAACATTCAATCATACGTTCCACTAGTCTTTTTATTAAATTTCTCCATAAATTGATAGCGATTATAGTACACTGTATTGTTCATGGCTAAGAAAGCCCTCAAGCTCTAAAATCTCTCCAGAAGCAACCCTGAAAAGCAGCAGTGCAGCTCTAAAATTAAAATGTTTCTGCCAAGAAAATTACAGCTTTAACATGCCCACAGAGGAATTATCAGATTAATTTCAAAACAACAACAAATACTGACATCTTCCAGGTTAATTTCAAAAATGAAAATATAAGGGTTGGACAAATAGCTCAGTGGATTAAAGCACTTGCAGGCAGGCGTAGGGGCCAGGGGTTCGATCCCCAGGCCTGTCCTGCCAGCCCTGCCCCTGGGGCGCGCTGAGACAGCAATTGAGACTGTGTGGTGGTGCATGACTGTAATCCCAGCTCTTGGGAGGCTGTAAGCAGGCAGAGTCTGGTCTAGCAGTGAGACCCTGAACACCCTGTAGACCCTTCCCTAAAATACAAAGAAAAAAAGAAAAGAAAATATGAACATATAAGCAAGAAATAGACACAACCCAAGAATAAACCAAATAAATACACTATACTTTCCAAAGTCAAAGCTGTGGATTGGGAAATTAAAAAGCTTACTTTAAGAGCAAAGAAAAAGAATTGAAGGTTGCAGTATTTGTAAGAACAACAGAAAATAAAGGATAATTTTCAGCTTCCTCAGATCCAAAATTCTATGTCTGGTGATTATATTCAAAATAGTTAAGCACAGAACCTCCGAAGTTCTGGGTAGTGTCACTGGACGTTCAGTCCAGTCGGGCGGACTTCACAGTTCTCTACTTCAGAAGCCAATGACCTATACGTTAAGTCCACGTGTTTTCCACCTAGAGAACTGTCACCTTGTTTGGTGGGCTTGGCTACACGACAGTAAAGCCCAGCAAAGGATGTACCAGCAGGGCCAGTTAAAACGGCCACGGTTTACTTAACATAATGTGCATCAAGGCGAATGAGAGGGTGTCAGCCCTAAGCTACTGTTTCTGTTTGAGGTAAATAATGTGAGAGCGAAAAATGCACCCTTTCAATCTGCTTCATGAGCAGCCTCAAGACCGCAGCCAGCGAGGACCCACTGGACACAGCCACACAGCTATTTTCTATCACAGTCTTTCCCAAGGAAAGGGAAAGAGCCTGTTGCTTAGCGATTAGAAACTACAATAACCGTATTACACGCTGCTGTCCTCGATGTAGTTGCTTAGATTGCAAATAGCAGCATATGGAGTCAGTCAAGGTGAAAGTTCTGCACATTAACTGCCATTTTCAGAAGACTGATGGAGATTTTTAGCAGAATCACTTCAGCCGTCCTGGATATATCCTTGCATGGTTTTCTCCTTCCTTTTTCTTATCTTCTTTCTCTCCTCTTCATTGTTTAATCCTTAAGTTCTATTTCTTTCTATTCTACTGTATCTCTTACACCTTTCAGGTTTTATTTTTTTTCTTTCAGATTCTTACACGAGGGAGACAATATGATACTTACACATGTGGGTCTGGTTTATTTCACTTGAGTATAGCCTCTAGTTGCATCCACATACCTATGAAGGCTTTGAGTTTGTCTTTTTTGGGGTTTTTGGCAGGACCAGGGATTGAACTCAGGCCCTTGTGCTTGCCAGGGAAGCCCTTATTCTACTGTGCCATCTCCCCAGCCCCAAATTTGTCTTTCTTTATAGCTAAGTAATACTCCATTGTATAAAAATACCACAACAATGTGTAATACAAAAACCATGCTTGAATACATGACATCTTGGTCTTCTTAAAGTATAGTTTCTAATACCACATCAATTATTACTATACTCTCTTTAACATGAACTTATTTTTTTTAAAAAAAGGTTAAAAAAAGAGACAACAAAAATTTAAGGTTTCTTGAAAACAAGTAGTATATCCAACCATATGTTCTGTCTTACATAACTGTATCTGTTAATCTGAGCATCAGATTTGACAATAAAATAGATAATACATCAACCACTGTTAATCAGCTATTCTTGGTTTGAAAATCTGTAACCTATATTGTTGTATGTTGCCCTGTTTCTTTCTTTGTTTCTGATTTTTGTTCTTTCTCTGCTTTTACTTTTCAAAATAAAATTAAAGTAAAATAAAAAACAAACTACAATATCTGGTTCACACACATTCTTTAGGATAAAAAGTCATACAATCTATAGCTGTTGTCTCCTAAATGAATATAAATCCCAGTTTGGTAAAATAACTCACCACGCAGCATTCAATATTTTCATTTCAAAACTATGTACATCTTTATCAATCCAAAGTAAAGCGAAAGTGTACAAACAGCTCAGCATGTTTTCTTTCCTACACCTCCACATGCCAACCAATACGCTCAGTGTGCAACTACAGCTTTAGTCTATACCCATAATTGGATTAGTGTATAGGCTTGTATTACAGCCAAAGCACAGCCAGGATACAGTCTTCGACATCTTAGAAGATGCTTTAGTGACATCGAGTGGTCGGTATCAACTGCATTAATGCTGACCTACTACAACATTCTCATCATCCTTCAGATGAGGTCAAGGAGGTGAGACACAGTCAGTGGCCTCCTCCAGGTCGTCACGCCAGCCCTGACATCCAGGAATGCACTGTGGCCACGAGCCCAGAGGCCACGTGCACATGGACGCCACTCTCTGCTGCCGTGAACAAGCACGTCTCTTGCACTGGCAGCAAGTGTGAGGAACGAGGCTGCCCGGGGCCCAGCACTGCGGGGTCAAGGACTCTGTGAAACTACAGTCAGTGTAACCTTCAAATGCAACTGATTCATCTAAGTCCAAGCTCAGCACCATACTCTGAGTCTTTCTACAACAAGTGAAACTGCAGAATGTGTTTGCAATAAGTCTAGGAAAGGGAGGAGAGTGACAGAAACGGAAAAGTAAATTGAGCTCAGGGACTTTGGCAAGCTCAAGGACTGCAGTTCAATCCCCAGCACAACATGCTGCACTGGCCCTGCCCCCAGGTGCGCTGAGCCAGCCACTAAGATCCCGCATGGTGGCACATGCCTGCAATCCCAGCACCAGGGAGGCTGAAAACAGGAGTATCACTGTGAGTCCGAGCTGCATAGTGAGACCCTGTACCAAATACATAAAAAAAAAAAAATTAATAAAAAAAATAGATGGAGAAACAAGGTACTTCCAAAAAAAAAAAAAGAAAGAAAGAAAGAAAGAGAAAAGAACAACAAATTGAGAATATAAGAAACTAGGAATATGCTGCAGGCAGATAAACCTAAACTGTTAGAAGTATATCCTGCACTAAATTTTGACTGTCATTTGGAAAATACAACCCCGTATGCATGTTTTATTAGAGGTTAAAAGGCCCCAAAGATCAACGGGTAGTACAAAACATTCACAGGAGAGATGAGAAAGTTGATACTGAACAGATGTCAATATGCAAAAGACATCCATAATTCATGTTAGGAATACCATAAATACGATTCATTCTGTGAAGGGATTGTTGTATATTTTAAAAAGGGATGGAACTGGACAGTATATGTCTTGCTTTCTATAAAAATAAATTACTAGGGTTAGGAGATAGCTTATAGCATAAGTGCCTGCCTGGCAAGCACAAGGTCCTGACTTCTATCCCCAGGACCAAAAAAAATTACCAAAAATCACTTTTTTCTCCTATTTTCAAATACAAAAATGATTTGTAAGGACTGTAATAAAAGTGAAGCATGTGCTGTGTGCATCATTAGCTACTGTTTAAATATTTTACATTTTAGGCTTGTTTTATTAGTAAAATAGCATCTAAAGCTTAAAGCCACAGATGAGTCAAATCTTCCCCTCAATAGTCCCTCCACAGAATTGCCATCTCTATTCCAGAACTCAAATTAAAATTATAGTACCAAGTAATAGCATGCACATGCTTTAATGCTATCGAAGAACATATATACATCAGCTGTCACTTGACTGCATCCTCTTGCCGATTGGGTCAAATGCTGATTACCAAAGTTCCTAAACCATTAGTGCCCTAATCCCCTATAGTCATAAAGCAAGGAAGGCCATGGACTGACATTATCACTGGCTCAGCCCCCCAAGCCCATAAAACAGCAGGCCAGAGGGCCAGTGAGACAGCCAGTGGACTAAGCGTCTGCTTAGGGAAGCACAGGGACCAGGGTTCGATCCCGGGCACCACATGCCACGCCAGCCCCACCCCTGGGATGCTGACGGGCCACAGAGACCCGGCAGGGTGGCACACACCTGTGATCCCAGTGCTGAGGTGGCTGCAAACAGGAAGATCACTGTGAGTCTGAGCTGCATAGTGAGACCCTGTACCAGATGGGTTTTTTTAAAAACCCTGCAGGCCAGGACTAGGCCTTGTACCCCACCTCTGTAATGGGGGTCAGAAGCTCCCATGACTACAGCAGTATACAGCAATCTGAGGAAATACTTCAGCTGCACAGCAACTGTTACCGAGCAGTAACCGACTGAGTCGCTGCACCTCTGGCCCTTCCTACTCTCTGGCCCTCCTGGGGTCAAGTAACAGTCACAAAGTCTTAAAACAATACAAAAAAAGCCAGAATTCAGAGCACGCCCCTCTGCTTTTTGCCCACCTGTCACATCTGCCCCTCCCAGTCTACATGCTGACCCTGCACCTCTGCGGCCACCTAAGCTTCCCGGGAGCAGAAGAGGGCACAAGCATAAGGCAAGGATGGGCACCTGTGCACAGCGGGCAGCACCCACGTGGGCTCGCCACACAGGAAGCAACAGCGCGCGCAGCTCGGGGCCAACCCTGGCCGAGCACTGGGCTCTGACCTCCAGCAATACACAGTAGTGGTAAGAGCGTAACTCACCTGTAATGGTTCGGAACAGCATTATGAAACAAAACGTAGCATGTTAGAGATCTGAGAACAAAAGTTACTTCTATCACCTTGTTAGTCACCACTACTCCTTCACTCACTCACTAAAAATTTGAAAGGCTTCATCATAAATAGGCTGGTAAAGGTGTTTTATAGCTACCCAAAACCACAAGTCCATTCATTCATTCACCAATTTATTTACTTAAAAAATTAACGGAACTTCAATTACATGTTAGATTCTGAGAATGTAAACAGAAGGATAGCCCTAATTCCAAATAGTGATCGTGAGTGCATTTTACATTTCAAAGTTATTTAGGATGCTTGATAGAAATGAGGATGTTTCTCTCCACCCCAGGAGACTTAGCTCCATTAAGAACAGGACAGGAGCCAGAAAGCTGCGCCTTCCTCAAGCGCCTGCCGATAACTACACATGCAGAAGTGGGGAACCGCACCGTGAACATGAGCAAGAGATTTAAGAAGCATAAGACAGTCCAAATAAGTGACATGACAGGCCTACGGAACTGCACTGGACTGGGCCACCTGAGCAAGAGATGGACAGTAGGACATTAATGAAACACTGAAAGACAGACAGGAACAGGCTTACAACTGCAAGACATGCTCTATGAATATAAAAAAGAGGCTTCACTGAACATGGCGAGCATGGGGCTGGGGTTGCCAAAAACCATGTTGTTTTGAAAATCTCCTTTCACTTAAAGTTCAACATATCGATATTTGATGGAAAATACCTGTTCCATGGTATGCCAAAGATGTTTGACACTTAGGGTAAACCGAACTACATACATTGCAGGTTAATAATAAGCTTCTCTTCTGGAGGGTTAACAACCTAAGTTAGCAGATCAAAACTGGAGAAAAGGAAGGGCTGTGTGGTTAGCCAACATTTTGGCCCTAGCCTTTCAAGGTCAGTGAAGACTCGGGACATAGGAGAACTTGTACTGTAACATCATGTAACTCAGTCGTGCTCCAAATTTTCTGATCAAGGAGATTATGGG
>NW_004524620.1:11607333-11619458 GCF_000260255.1 Octodon degus | reverse complement strand
GTGACTCATCCTCATGGCTGACACTGACAAAGGATCTACAAAGTGCGGTACAGGGCTACAGGATAAATCCTGAGGGTACTTGACTGACTTTATCAGATACAAAAGTACATTTCTTGTTATATAGGTCTTGCTTTATCTTGGTCTTAACCATCCAGGAGAAAAGTATAAAAACAAGGTATATAAAGTAAAGCCATATTAATATGCTGAGCTATAAAAGGCTCAAGTCAATAATTTCTGAAGATAACCCACTAACATTATAGACTGCTACACAATGTTGGATTGTTTAGCTGAATTCAAGCACCTATAGTATTTAGATGCCAACAGAATACCCACCTCTGACAGGACTAAACAAAAAAAAGGGGATACAAAGGAAAGATCATTTTGTATTTATATATACAAAATAGTTAGGATAGATATACAGCTACTTTCACTTAATTCAATGAGAAGAAAGATGTGTACTAATAGTGTTTGGACAGGATATCCTGTCTGCTTCCTGTACTATAGATAACCACTAAGAAGATACCAATGTACAATGTATTGATTATTGAAACTGTCCTAAACTGTCTCATTCATATTTGTTTCTCAATAAAATTAAAATTTAAAAAAATAAAATAAAAAGAGTACAAAGAAAAAAAAAACAACAACAACAACAAAGCCTGGTAAGTATCCAATAAAGATCAGGTGTTTGTAGTGTTATCTTGATCAGGCCTTTATTGAGAAAAACAATTACGTCTGTAATAGTGACACTGAAAAAGTGGCAAGGCACTAGCATTGGCATCAAGGCAGTTCCGGGCTATTTTCAATCATGGAGATTATTGTTCAATTGCCATGAATTTAATTATGTAACTACTATGGGGGACACCAGGGTATCTGTTCTGTACTTCTGAATAAGTCAAATGGACAAAGCCAAATAAATAAATAAACAAACATGATTCAGGAAGTCACAATTTTGAAAGAAGAAAGCTGTTCTTTCCCTTCTTTGGTCCAACCACAAACCATAAGCCTGATGTTTGAGCTCACTAAATGAATTTTTTGTGTAAGCTTTAGATGTATAAAAACTGTCAATGAAGAAAAAAAAAGTGATCACAGATGCACATGAGTCAGCCACCAGAATAGTTAATGCAGCACAGTTATATAACAGTAAGTTGGAATCCCAAATAGAACACAGACGATGGGCTAAATGTTATTACAATGCCACCACACCGTGAGCTGGGACAGAGCCGTCAGGTGGTGCAGTGTAAAAAGATGACGTGTCACTGAAAGAGAAAAGTAAGTTACAAAGCAGATATACAGGATGATTCTATGTATCCTATGTAAGTTTTGTTGTATCTCTAGAACTGCTAAATTGAACAAATATGACATGTTTTGTTTCCACGAAAATGTAATGTTTCTGATCCCTGGTGTGCCATGCCAGCCCCACAGGGCATGCTGAGGCAAAGATTGAGAATGGGCGTGATGGGGTGTGCCTGTAATCCCAGTGCTTGGGAGGCTGAAAACAGGAGGATCACTACAAATCTGTAGTGAGACCCTGCAGACCCTATACTAAATACAAAAAAAAAAAAAAAAAAAAAAAGAAAATCTCCTTTCCCCAAACCACCCTTCATCATCATCCAGGCTACATGGCCAGTATGTCCCACAGCACCGTTTCAGGAGAGAGACAAACACTGTGCTTCATTTTGATCACGAAGTTATAATAATATTTTATTAAAACAAGAGGGAATTATAGATGCCACTCAACCCTTTTGCTTAGGGCTGCACAACTGGAGGACTAGAAGGACCTTGGGACACAGCCCAGGTCACACATGTCACCAAGGCACAATTGAAGCTACATCGCAGGCACCCTGGCTCCCAGCTACCCAAACGGGGCGCAATTCTACTATCCTACAGGACAACTTCCTAGTTTTTTTTTTGAGTCCTCTACAAGGCTGTAAACTGAACTTTGATGGAGCTTCATACAGTTTGATGGATAGAAGGCATCAGGAGGAAAAGGCAATCTGATTCTCTAGAAATTAATTAAAAATGAATTTATAAGCAGTTGGTATTACATATCACCATATGCTGTGCTAGGGTGAGTGTTACTTCTAAAAATACTAAAACTTCTCTGGTGGAATTGGATGCGAGCTCGACTCCTAGCTGGCACCTACACAAGGCTTTGTTTCACTCTGAAGATCTTCCAAAGGGCAGCCGGCAGGATTTCACTCATTAGTAATCGGTGCTCAATATCCAGCTCTCCCTTGAGCTGGACAAATCTAGCCAGAGCTTCTTACTTGAAACAAAAGCTGTGGAGGGAGAAGTAGGAAAAAGGGAGGAGAAGGAAGGGAGAAAGAGGAAGCAGGAGGAGGAGGAGAAGAGAAAGCTGCCCATTAATGAAAAAATAAAACCTTCTCAGTCAGCTCCTTGGGCTTCCAGCACAAGTACACATTGTCGCTACATCGTCTCTCACCTAAAGAGCTCTACGTCCAGCACCATGTTCAGAGGCGTTCCCCACCTATTAGGTAACCCAGGCACGCTGCACTGCAGTAGGCGGGGCCTAGAATTTGGCATGCTTTCACAAATCGATAAATGTGAGCATATTCCAAATACAGTTTCTGGCTTCTCCACAACTGGAGATGCATTCCAGCTTGGAACTGCGCTTCCAACTGGAAGATCCGGCCTACACTGGAGGCATGCGGGGACCTGGGAAGCCAGAAGAACTTCACACTCCTACGACGCCTGCATGCCAGGAAAAGTGCAAAACACCGCCTCAGTGTAAGGCCACTTCAAATACAGCCTATTACTCTGAACAATACAGTCATGTTCAAATGAGAAAGGAGAGTCACAGGGGAGGGTAACTTTCACAACAGCTCTCAGATATTCAACTGGAAAATGCTACCTCCAAGAGACGTCACCCCATGGACCAAAAATAACTCGGCACTCTTAAGTCTCTTATGCGTTCTTCTTCACAATGGCAGGTGCAACAGCAGGTGGAAAAGAAGAAATGTGAGCAGCAAACCAGTTACAGTGCAGCAGAGGAAGCTAAAGCCAAAGCCCCCAAACCACTGGGACTCGAGCAGTGAGGATAGAGCCCACAGGACGCGCACACAGAAGCGGCACAGCCACCCTGGGCGCCAGGTGGCCTTGCCACTAATGCCACCTGGCCCCTCTATCCCAGGAGGTTGACCTGGGTCTTATCCTCTGCTTACACGGCTACCACGAAGAGATGAGGGTGAGGGCGGTGCCATACGAAACACCCCCACAAAGTGCCCCTGGAACACAGGCATCACACTGCATGTCTTAACGGATGATAGTCACAGCATTACATGCAATTACAGTCTTACAACTAAAAATAAAAATTTTCGTGACAACATCTAAAACACCTTATAATCATGAGTGCTTTAATTATTACTTCTAACTTTTAGAGTCAGGTAACAAATGGGGTCTGCTTGCTAACAGATACTCACTGCTGATGCTGTTCTTTCCCAAGCTCGGCCCCCAGCTAAGCGAGCGGGCTTGAGTCACTTGCCTGAGTGCGGTCAGGAGCGAAGAACCTGGCAGGAGTCCACGATGGAGCAGCTTCTGCGAGCTGGACCGCCGCAGCCCGAATACGAGCAGCTCTCCGGCCTCTCCAAGATGAGCTGGAGAAGGCACAGGGCCCCGGGGATGCTCCGGGGTGACTCGGCACCCCAGCGTGGTCGGCAGGGAACAGGCGATATTGCTGGCGAACACACAAGTGACAGTGCGGCTTTGTTCCTTGAGCGCTCTGAAGGAACACGAGCCTCCAGAATCTGGAGACTCGGCTGCTGCACGCTCTTCTGTTTATCTACCTGCATGTTATTTAGTTGTCAATGCCCCACTCCGGGGCATTTGTGAGCATGAGGGGAGGACATGCGCCTACGAGGCACCCTCTAGGCCCGGGCCAAGGTCACAGCGGGGAAGCTGCTAGGCCTGGAAGGCCTACGGTCAAGGCCTCTGCCCCCTTAACTCCTTCTAAATTAAACAGCTCAGAAACTTTACCACGGGAGGCAAAGCCAGGTCCCCAAAAGAAGGCGGAGAACATTTTGGAGGCTGTGCCGTCGGGGAGACTGCGAAAGGCCTGGGAATCTGCAGGCTCTGTGGAAGCTTTGTCTCAGAAAAACGCACTCAGCAGAATATAGTATGTGCACTTAATTCCAGGTTACCCAGGGACTACCTAGTAACTCCTGAATAAATAGCCTGCAGTTTACTGGCAAAGCTTAGCTGGTATGTGCCTTCAAGTAACTGTACTAGGTTGCCACTGTTTTACTCTTTAAATAAACAAAAAATCATTACTGTTGTCTGAAAAATCCCTAAGGGTGAAGCCATTAAGAAACAAACAAAAACAAACATGGGAGAGCACAGCCCACCTAGGGCCTGGCTGAAGCCACAATGCATACCCGCCACAGTCTGGACAAGGGGCTGCTGTGGGCTCCTCCAACCTCAGGGCATCTCATCACCTGATCTCCATGAAGATCCTTGTGGACATTATGGCAACCAGCCTCAGAATGACATCAGGCAGGAACACTCACGGGCTCAGATTCCCTCAGCATATGGAGGAAGAACAAAGAAAGACAGAAGCAGGTGCCCGGTGGAGGTCAGAGCCCATCCCAGACCTGCCCCTGCGGAGCACACAAACGTGGGCCCCATCTGTCGTGTTCTGTGGCCAAAGCATCCCTCAGAGAGCATGACCAGATAGTACAGAGGGTATCGTTCCCTCCCTGCCAGGCAGACCACGACCTCAGGTAAGGAGGTCAGAGGAGGGAGTCAAGAACGAAAGACAAGAGCGGTATCGCCCTTTCCTGCTCTGCTTCCTCAGCCACAGGAGCGGACTGAGGCTCTGCAGTGTTCTGTTCTTGCTTCAGGGAACCTCAGAATTCAGGACAGATGTGCTAGGGCGGGTGTCCCACAAGGACACACAGTGGCCTCCGTCTCTGATTTCGAAAAAATCTGCAAGAAGGAAGAATCCTCCCCTGACCCTGGTCAGTCAACCACTGAGCCTAAGCCACTTCTAGAGGCTTCCTCGCCTTCTTCAGGTCCTCAGTGCCAAAGTCTCACCGCAGGAGTCTGGAGACAAGAACAGAAGCACTGGGACGAAGGGGGATGGTCACTCACCAGCTGCTGCTCCTCTGGGAAGGAGAAAGCCTGATGTCCTCACACAGAAAATTAGTATTTTACCAATTATCACACAAGACTGTTGTTAAGAGGACCTCAAGGAAAACATATGAATACATTTTAGATAGAGACAAACTGGTAAGGAGATGTCAGAAGCCACGAGGGACATGGCAGTCTGGGGCGGGGGCAGCAGGGAGGTGATACACACACCAGAGCCATGTGCTGCCGCAGCCTCCTCATCCTCAACACAGTGGGCCTCTGGGCTGTGCCCACCAAGGGACTCTGAAGATCTCCTAGGGTTAAAGGAGGCCCCACAGCCAGAAGGGATGCAGCGCACCTCAGGTTTACTTATCAAAATGCAGAGGAAGGGCCGGCGTTACAGCTCAGTGAACTAAGCGCTTGCTTAGGTAAGCGTAGGGGCCAGGGTTTGATCTCTGGCATCACACGCCCTGCCAGCCCCGCCCCGGGGCACACTGAGCCGACAATGGAGTCTGGGCGTGGTGGCACATGCCTGTAATCCCAGCACTAAAGAAGCAGAAATCAGGAGGATCACTACAAGTCCAAGCTGCGTAGTGAGACCCTGCAAAAAAAAAGAGAGAATATTCGTTGGATTTCCTGGGGCACACAGGCTCACGAAAAACCCAAACCTGGCGTAACCAGAGCTGCTCAAGGAAGGAACTCAGGCTCCTCAGAGAAATGCTGCTTCCAGTACTGCGGGAATACAGTATATCCAAGAACACCTGCGACACCTCGCCACTCCAGAAGGTAAAGAGCTCTTACAACCAGGAACAAACCACATGGGCACAGATGACTGTGAGCCAATGGAAGCGCGAGTTCACGAATCCACGCCAACAGTGCTGAGCAGGAGCGAAGCTCCCTCCTATGCCAGCCGGCTGGCACACATGCAGGGCACTGCCCTGGGCTGGAGCGCCGCGCCTGCGCACCTACCGCGCAAGGCTGACCCCTTGGGAATGCGACCTCCATCACCGCTTCTGCTGAGAAGCCAGCCATCTGAATTATTTTCAAGTGTCTCTCAACAGAGCATTACTGAAAAAGAAGGAAAACAAAACGATTACCTGGCTGAGACCCTGTGTGTCCTCAGGCACTTACGAAAGCCACCACCCCAACGGCCACCACGCCCCTCGTAAGCGGATTGCGAGGAGGCAGGGCCAGCCCTGAACGGCTCTAAGTTCGCCTGCACAGCCTGAGTCCAAGCGTAAGGAAACATTCAATGACCCAAACTGAAGGCCGTTATATTTTTAGGTAAGGAAAGTGTTCTTAAAATTTTTCAGGGTCGTAAAAGATAAAGCAAGGTTGAGCAAGTGTTTAAAAGAAACCAATCAATGAAGTAAAATGAATTGCCTGACCACAGATTGTACCACAGGGGAAAACTACAGAAGACGCGCATGAGCTAACTGGCCAAGCTGCAGTATGAATTTAGAATTTGTAAGACATCTAGTAAACATAATTTATTAAAACTGGTAACAGTGATGTGTTTAGAGAAAAGAACATCCCCAATTCTTAGTAAATAATTCGGTGCTTAGAGGAAACAGGCTACAATATATTAACAAATATTCAAGATGGTTCTTAAAAGCACTGCTACGTTTGTGCGCATGGGGACAGAGAGGAAAGGAGGGGCAGGTGACACGGGGAAAGGTTACATTTAATCTCAGTAAGGGTACACGAGTTCTCTTTTATCTTTTTTCCTGGAAATTTAAAATTAAAAATAATTTAAAATTATTTCCAAAATCCATCTTTTTTTTTTCTTTTGGTGGTACCAGGGATTGAGCTCAGGACCTTGTGCTTGCCAAGCAAGCGTTTATTCTACTGAGCTATCTACTTGGCCCCTAAAATTATTTCCAAATATTTTTTTTTAAAGCAGGAACTATCATTCTAATTGCATTCTTTCTGAAATATGTTCACACCTGAGTTCCGAGGACATTCGCTTTTGAAGTATCTACTTTCTCTCTGACTTTTCCATGCCAAACTCTTCAATTTATTCCTTAAAATTAAAATGGGTGGGTCTCCTGTTGTGAGCATATGCACTGCCCCACACAGAACAACATACACAGCCAGTCTCCCTGACAGGACACAGCTCGCACATCTGGGGACAGTGAGACAGACCTGCCACGGGAATCCTAACACCTCTTACACTTCCAAGCCCCACACAGGTGGAACAGAATGGGGAAAGAACTGAGTCAACTCTTTCATACTTGACAAAGCAAACTAGGATGGATGGATGGATGGATGGATGGATGGATGGATGGATGGATAGCTGGGCGGGTGGATGGATGGGTACGTGGGTGGGTAGCAGGGTGGATGGGTGGGTGGGTGGATGGGTGGATGGATGGATTAAAAAACACCCCTGAGAAAAAGCATATATAATTTCACTGGGCTATATTATAGCAAAAATAGTTCTTATTTCTCAAAACTAGCAATGGTATCTTTGTTTTGGGATGACAAGTACATACCCTGCCTACCAAATGACCGGCCCTAAGACCCATCGTTCTTCTCTCTTCCTCCTCTTCATGCTCAGGACACAGACAGCACTTGCTAGTCTACTTTTTCAGAGAGTAACAAAGGTCCAGGGATGCATCCGAAAATGCTGCATGCTGTACATACCAATTAATATTCTCTCACATTCTTATTTAGTATTACTTTCTCTTGTCCTTGTAGATGTAGAAAAATAAACTTAAGGACATCTTGATGGAATTCAGGTAGATCACAGACAGGGCTGAATGTAGAAACCAAAGATTTTTCACTCATATGTGACCTGGACCACCCATTCCAGCATCCATATGACCAAAGGCCATTTTAATCCCACTGCTTCTTAAGAAATCCTCCCCTTTCTGAACTAGTGAAATTACTACCCTGCCTAAGATCTGGAAGCTTCCATTTGGGTGCTGCAGATGGCCTATTTGCATATTACAATTCAGCTGGTGACTGTTTGGGGGGATTATAGGAAGAAGCAGATGGGTGGACATACTTTTTTTACTGTGTCGCCCTGGCAAGTAACCAGGCTAATAAATAACCTGAAATAATAAACCTTCAAAACAATGTATAATGCATATTCATTAAAAGATTATAAGGAAATATTTATGAGTGAAGAAAATGTCAGAACGACAAACAGAGAAATAACCTGATTCTAGTTGGCCCAAAATTTACACTTGGGAATAATTAAAAGATGCCCATGGTTCTATATGCATAAATTAATTATCTCACAAATATTAAACAAAATAGGGACATGAACTGTGGAAAATTACAGACGTTAGAGATCAGAAGCAAAATTCTTGCTGCGCAAAGTGGAATACAAGGTCAAACGCTGGGGCAATTACTGGCTTAATTTCAGTTCAAAACACATCCTAATTTTGCCTCAAACCACTATGTAATTAAAGTAAAATTTGTTTTTGTCATAAATTATCCACAGAATGACTTCAATTTGTCTTATCAAGGCAGGGAAAGGACGCACTGAGGAAGAAGTGCCTGCTAATAAATTCTAGTGCTACCAGAGCCCACAACAGTCTTTGGTAGAATTAATTTCAAGTAACTGTGAACATCGTTCTGGTATCAATCCCTTAGACAGTTAAGAAAGGATTACATACTCTCTCCTTTCTGATATGTCTTTTTTATGAAGCTTCTTGATAGCACCCTGAATCGTTACATTAATTACTGTGAAAAAAGTCGCCTCACAACATCACGAGCCTCAGTGGTCACAGGAAGTGAATGGAGGTGTCACGAAGGCCATCCGAGCAATCGTCAGCCTGACTCAGAGGCAATTCTCGTACACACTTCACAGACACCTATTAGCCTGGCCCACCTAGAAAGAACCTCTGCATCATGCACAATGCCCCAGTCACTCTCATCCTAATCTACCTCGAGAAATAATCCTGAGCATCAAAAACATTCCATGTATAAAGACATTTATTATAAAGTTTTCCACAATGAACAAAAGTGGCAAAAAACCTATCTAGAAATAGATTACTGGGGCTGGCGAGATAGGTCAGTGGACTAAACACCTGTTTAGACAAATACAGGGACCAGGGTCTGATCCCCAGCACCACATGTTGCACCAGCCAGGTCCCAGGAGTGCTGTGCCAGCCACAGAGACTGGCCTGGTGGCACATGCCTGTAATCGCAGTGCTGGGGAGGCTGAAAACAGGAGGCTCACTATGAGTCCAAGCTGCATAGTGAGACCCTTTACCCAATATACGAAAAAAATAAAAAGAAAAAAGCGCATTATTGAGTATGCAAATGACAATAAAATCACATTATAAAATTATCTCATAGAAATTAAAGTTTTTCAAAGAACAATTACATTTCTGCAAGTTTCATGCATGAAAACTACAGAAACCAACTGAAACTCTGTCAATATCTTTAAAGGCTATAAAACATTTCTGTAAAGTTTACACTGTAAAATACTTTAAGAAAGTCTTTTGTGACCAGGAAATTATCAGAGCAAATCTGGTGAGTTTTAAACTATCAATCCTTAAATATTTCAGAGATAATTCTCTTGTGAATAACTCCGTATATTAGACCCCTCCAGGATACCAAATCTCAAAACACATCCTTGTTTTCCCTGATCCCATGAAGGAGGGTATCGTCATCTGGAAAGCCACCCAGACCAGACGATCCACATTTTACCATTAACTGGTTCCTCTTTTCCAAACCCAATTATCAAGTTTAATCAATTCCATCATAAAAAACATCTCCAGTTTCCGTTTCTCTCTACGCCTGCTGCTGTAATGCCAGCTAAGTCCCCCACTTTCTCCGCCTGCGTTAGCCCACCAACCTCCTGAAAGTCTACGCCCCGAGCCAGCAGCCGCCGGGCCCTGGTTCAGCCCTGGCTCCACAAGTCAGGAGCTACCTGTCCACGGGCACCTCCCTTATCTGTGCTCCAGCCGCAGCAACTCGACCCAGACAGTAGCTGCATATAGATTAGTTTGGGTCTGTTTTTTTTCACTGATTCTAATTTTTTAAAGGTATTACTTTTCAAAAGTATCACTACGGGGAAGTACTTAGGGCTGAGGCTGCACCATATGCTGTATTTTCCTCCCAGCGGGACAAAGCGCAGCTGCCTACTTTCTGAAAAATGGATCAGTGAACCACTGAGTGCTTCATGTATCATTACGCCTCTGCACTAATGCTGCAGGCGTCTGTTTTGTTGATGCTTTTGCTTTTGGTGCTGGGAACTGGACTCAGAGCCTTCAGAGTTAGAGTAGGGCATACTCAGCTGAGCCTGATGGGGTGCCCACGTATTCAAGGATGTCACCGGCACCTGGAACCTCTGTGTGCCCCTGGAAGTCAGAGAGTAAGAACACATACTTGAAAATACTATATGGAAATCAGCCAAGATACTTGAGGTCTCATCTGGATGCGATAAAACTTGAGTTTGTTAAGACCTTGTATTTTTGTCTCTACCTATTTGTGTTTCTATCAGCTATACCATTGCTACAGGAACTTTCCTCTTTAATGAGTAAGAACAGAGATAGGACAATATAAACGAAGAAGAAAGAAAAACTTGACTTCGTAGGAGCGAACTCCGGCCTTGGGGACAGCAGCCTCCATGGAACACTGATCAGCTTAACTTCAGAAAACTTCCCTAATCTCTCTGAGCCATAGCGTCTCCAATTAGGAAACAACAACGATAAGAAAGGTAAAACACAGTTCACATGGGTGGTGCGCTACTAATGTGTGCGCACAGTGCTGGCTGAATTCGAGGCACACGTAGGTTCTCACCGAACGCTAGCTGCCTGCTCTGCTCCCCAGAGTCAGCCGTATTCCATAGCTAACACACCCCAAGTCCAAAGCCACCAGAGACCCTGAGAGACCTTTTGTGGGTCAGCCCCTCCTGCTTCCTGAGATCCCGCCAAATCGATTTCCTTGACAGAAGGGCTCAGTCCAGTCTTTGCACTTCCTCCCACTGAGAGATCCGGCCAGCCCGGTCAAATTTCCAGGTCTAAAACAGGCAGACTCTTACCTTTTTCTTTCCAGGCACCATGCATTTTAAGCATTACATACACATGCGCAACCAACACAAATATACGTATGCACAGCGACAACACTGTCAGAACTCTGAGGAAGAAAACAATGCTTGCAATTTGCTAAGAACGAGCAGTACCTCACACAACACACATGAATGGTAGCCAGGTTACATAAAGAACCTCACATCCCAAGGAAATCTGTTAAGAAAGCACGGCCTCTACGCCAGTACGGAAGTCCTTCCACGACGAGGTGACCACACGGGCTTGCATGCTGCAGACTCTCTGATGATGCTAGCTTTTCCTGTATAATGGCTCTTGTGGCCTCTGTTTTTTAAGTTTACTGTATTCATAAAAGAAATGTACATGGGTAGCATATGTAAGATGTATTAGTGTAAACCAAACTTTAATTAAATTTTGTAGAAAAATTGTATTAAAAATGTTTTAAGAAGTTGAAAAGATAGATAACAGCATTTTGCCCAGAGCCTTGTCAAACAGAGCCAAGTAACACCATCCACTCACCACAGAGCGAAAGGCAGACGAAAGTATACATGAAGCACAAGGCCCTTTAGGAAAAGTGACCACACAAGATCTCCACTATTGTCCGCCCGCATCAGGCTGGCCAGGCAGCCCGCCAGCCAACGCACTGGCAATTCAGGGGCCCTAAAAGGAGCTTGGTCAGCAAGCACGAAAGAGGGGAAGGGGCAGCTTTCCATGTTGCTAACGCCAAAAGAAGCAGCTCCAAATGGCCCCCGCTAACTGCAAAGCACTGAAGACTGCATGCGCGCTGGAGTGATTACAGGAAAGCACAGGGACAAAGTTCTCCAGTTAGTACTGCCAGACTGAGTTTTGAAAGGTCTTTCAATCTACATGAGAACAAATTTGTTCTTTATGTGACTAAGAAAAACCTCAGAGCTCAGCACAGACAGCAAAGGAAAGAACGCTGCCTTCCTCAAGGGCTCTTAAGACGACCAAGCATTCAGAGTTGCAGCACACAGACGGCTGGGGGAGCGACAGACTTGTAGTTTCTTGCCAAATATG
>NW_004524620.1:11582293-11583760 GCF_000260255.1 Octodon degus | reverse complement strand
TCCACCGCCAACTTGCACATCGGAGTCGAATGCCCCACTCTGCACTTTCTTCCCGCCATTAGCTCATTTTCTCTCTCTATGCCTGGGTCTATACTGGGTACATCAAAGTGGAATCACAGAGCTTTTTGTTCTCAGACTTACTTAACCGAACATAAAGTCCTCATAGTTCATCCATGTTGTCACATGTCATAGCACATGTCAAGATCTCCTTCCATGTGTACACATTCCACTTATATTGTCTACTGATACTCTGAACAGTCCACACATGAGCGGTGGGGACGTGGGTGTACAAACACCCGTAGGTATTGAGGAAGCAAATGGATTCAACTTACGGCTGAACGTTTTTATCGCATGAGAAAAGCGCTCCTCACCCTCAACTCGCCGCCACTCCCGAGTCCGGCCGCCCTCTGAGCACAGGCTGGAGCCCATCCTCCTCCCACGGCAGCAAGCCAGCGCTGCTCCCTGAGCAGGGCACAGTCCTGCCGAGAAGGCAGCTCTCTGCCTGCAGCTGGAGACTAAAATAAAAACATACCACCTAAGGAAAATAAGCTCTTTTAAAAGTCTCACAATGAGGAAGATCTATGGGTACTTTGTAGGGGATTTAGGATAGATTATTCTGGACAGCACATCAATTTCTAGAATAAGCCTCGGATTTCTTTCAACTGCCCTGAAGTTAGTTCAAGAATCTAAAAAGTTACTCAGCAGTGAAAGTCTTCTGCTATCCTTAGGAAGAATCTTTTCCATTTTGGTGCAAATGTTTCCTACCTTTTCCCATCCCACTGCTCCCCCATGCCCATACCCCAAAAAATACTAACAGAGAATCTTTTAATTCTTGTTTTGCAAACCCATCATCTTTAACTGATTGTTACACTGCTAGGTCTCTATGACCAGCTCTACAAAGGACCACCCGTCGTGCAAAGTCGCTTTCGCTGGAAGGCACTGCCCGTCCTGATGAGCGAACCCTGCCCACCTCTGGAGATGGAGGAGAGGGTCCAAGGAGCTGCGGGCCTGGACGCTGGAGCAGGCGACACGACACACGCAAAAGTGTGCTGGCTAAAATACATCAAACAAAAGAGGTCTGAATATATCATGATAGCACAGGGACAACAGGATACCGACTGTGTCTAACGCTGTTTATCTAAGTGAGAATCCAGGCAACGGCAATTAAAGCAGTACTCTACTGACTGGGTTTTTGACTTAAAGAAGGTAAACCAAAAACATGTCCCTACAAGTGACACACACTTGTAAGGCAGAGAGCCGGCGTCAGGCACAGGGCCATCTCTAGTGGGCCGGGGGCACAGCAGCCTGCAGAGACCAAGCCTCGCGCAGGAGAGGCCCACTTGCTTCAGCAGTGCACTGAGCCCGGCGACAAGTTTATTGTGAACAATGTAAAGAAATGGGAGGTGTGGGTCCCACAGCTCTAGGGCAGGTCACGGTCCCCTGAATTAAGATCACACTGGCAGACTG
>NW_004524620.1:11562395-11580953 GCF_000260255.1 Octodon degus | reverse complement strand
CTCGTCTCAGAGGCGGCGCCTGGGCACCACGCCCACTGTGGCTCCAGTCCCCACGCCACTTTCCACGCCCTGCAGCCCTAAGCTCTGAACTCACGTGGCATTTTCCATCTACATAAATAATTTATTCCTCTTATCCCTCTGCTCTATTTCCAAATTTTCTCACCTATAGCAGTGAACAATATTGTTAAATTAATTCACTGGTCCACTTCTGACATCCGTAACAATCACCTCCATCACAGGGAATTACCTGTGTATAATACCCCTTGCTTCTTCCTTCCTCCCCACTTGTCCTTCAGCCTTTCTTTCCCTCATTGCTTACAAAAGCAGTTTTGGTTCCCTTTTTCCTTCTATTCTCCTTTCCCCTTCCTTCCTTCCCTCCTGCCCCGCCCACCCCACCTTGTTCTCCGACCCATTTGAATATTTTCTTCCTACTTTCCAAAACCTATCATCCATTTCGGTCCCTATTAAACTTTTAGTTTCTCATAAAAGAGAAATAATGTGGCATTTAAACACGTATGTCCCAATTTATTTCATTTAAAAGTATGGACTCAGGTTGCATCCACTTTCCTAAAAGTGTCTCAAGTCCCCCTTTGTCGCACAACAGTGCCCCACTGACTATGGCAACATTATTGCCTTTATCCATTCATCTGGCGATGGGCATCCGGGCCGCTTCCATGATTTAGCTGTTACACACTGCGCTGTTATAAACACGCATACGTATACATGGCCTTTAACTTTTTATGGAGGGGAGTCGCTAGGTCAAATGGAACCTCTAGTTTTAGTTTTTTGAGGACTTTCCACACCAATTTCCACGGTGGTTGTACCACTGACACTCCCACAACAGTTGAAAGGGGTTCCTTTTTCTCCACAGCCCTGCCAGCATTGGTTACAGGTTAGTTTCCTGACAACAACCATTCTTTCCGGAGTGAAATGGAATCTCAGTGTTTCTTTAATTTGCATTTCTCAAATGACCAGTAATGATGAACACTTCTTCATATTTTTATTTGCTGTTTGTAACCTCTTCATCTGAGAAGTATCTACTTATTTCAAATGCTCATTCTTGGATTCTTTAAATTTGGAGGGTCTGATTTTTTAAAATTCTATAGATACTGTAGATATTAGTCCTTTGAAGAATAGCTGATAAAATGTTTTCCATCCTGTGGGTTATCTCTTCACTGTTGGTGGTTTCTGATTTGTGTGTGTGGTTTTTGTTGTTGTTGGGTTTTTTTTGTTGTTGTTGTTGTTTGTCTTTTTGAGACAGGGTTTTGCTATGCAGTTCAGGCTGGCCTTGAGCTCACTTTGAAGCCCAGGCTGGCCTCAAGCTTGCAAGGATCCTTCCACTTCAGCCTCCCCAGTGCTGGGATTACACGCACGCAACACCACGCCCAGCCACTGTCAGTGCTTTCTTTTGCTATGTAAAATATTTTTACTATGATGAGACCCTAGTTGTTAATTCTTTGTAGTATTTCCTGTGTAACTGTGGTTGGGTTCATGAAGTCTTTGCCTACACCCATCTTGCCAAGAGTTTGACCTACTTGGTCTTCAGCAGGCTTTCCCCACTTTGTGGGTTATCAGGAAACTAGTCTTCAACGTCTGTCTTTTCAAGATCTAAAACAGTCTTGAGCATTCCCTGAACCACACAGGATGCTGAATGTTAAACGCTGTCTACATTTCTGAAATCAGCAGAGCAAGACAGCCCTAATCGTAAAGAACAAACATACACCCTAACAGAAACAGCATCCCATGGATAACCATTAGCACACCCTACGGCTAGATTGTGCCTGTTGACAGTGTGTGCAGGACTACTCCGTAATTAACGCTTTCATCAGCTATTCTCTGAAGGTCTGACTGAGAAAAGATCAGGATCTGAGCCAGCTGTGCGGCTGAATCTGTGCGAGGGAGGTGTGCGGTGAGTTATCTGAAATTCTTCCTTCAACATTATTCAGTTCTATTTTCGACGCCCTTGGGAGGTTTTCTCCTCTGTCTTCCTTACTCTGTCTAAGGCTGAAAAGCATAAGGCATTTAATTAAAATAAAATAGTTTAAGAATAGTGATGCTTAAAAAGCTGTATCTCTTTCTTTATTAGGACATGCATTTCTATTAAATATGGATTTGGCCCATCGAGGAAGGCTCTGTGCCACGGAGCACACCCCAGCACCCACGCAACGTGAACGCACATCCCTTTACACCCATCTCCCCCATGTTTAAACTACTGCTCAGAGGCCTGATAGTTCAGGCATCACTGGCAAGTGGCTAAGGCCCAGGTGGCTAAGCGCTGGCAGAACCGAAGAACAGGAGCTACAAGGACAGAAATTCCTGGACCCCTCTGTGGCTCAGTGGAGGGTACTTGCCTAGTGTGTACAAGGGCTGGGTGTGGAACACACACTCATGTCACACACACACACATGCACACACACACACACACACACACACACACAGGAATGTAAACATGTAAATGGAGAAGAACATTCTTGTACTCCTTTAGTAAGGAAGAGCTGTTCAGGGCTGGGGAGATAGCTCAGCGGCATAAGCACCTGCCCAGCAAACGCAAGGTCCTGAGTTTGATCCCCGGTAATGCAGGGTAGTTAAAAAAAAAAAAATGCTATTCAGATTAGGAAAAGAAACACATTCTTATTTATTCTCATTTCCTTGATAGTTTTAATCTAAATGTACACATTCATTCCATTTGTGAAGGAAATTAAATTCAAAAAGTTAAAAAGAAAACTTTCAAAATCCCAGCAATAGATTTTTTAATTTGTTTGACACAGGCTTGTGGCACAGCATGCTGTACCAGGGAGCGAACCAGTTCCTTGTGCCTAACCGGCAAGCACTCGCACTGCCAGGCTTCCTCCCCAGCCCCAACAATAGATAGTTTTCACTCTTCTGAACCTGTTCCAAACCCACACAGAGAAACAGGCCAGGCGCACAGCACTATATGTTCTTACTACCGTTCTTGGCTAAATTCTATAACCGCCCCCACCCCCGCAAGCAGACCCTAGAAAGGTTTCTATACAAGAAAACGGGCTACACTGTCTTAACACCTCACAGAACTGCATGGTGTGAATGGACCAATATTTCACTACAACTGACACAGTAATAAATTCAGCACACCTGCTTTCACGCACACACATCTCCAATTACACTACTGGTGAATCGCAAGAGTCTGAATCAGAGGCCGAGCGCATAGTGACAGGCACCGCTCGGCTGGCCCGGAGGAGGAGTGTGCAGGACCCTGCGTGCCCTCTGGCCCCAAGCCCTTCCCCAGACTGGTTTTGTACATCTTGTTTCACTTGTGTATGATAAACCCTAAATCCCATCAATCACTTCAACTGTCTTTAAGATGCTTTTGCCTGGTGGCGCACACCTGCAATCGGGAGGCTGAGGCAGGAAGACCACTGTGAGTTCAAGACCTGCCTGAACTACACAGTAAGACGCTGTCTCAAAAAGACAAAAACTTTCTTAAACAAAAAAATTTAAAGACACTTTTGCCTATAAGTTTCTCATTTTTATGCAGCAAATGCCACCCACTTTTATTCCAAAGTCTCTGTTCCTCAAGTGCTGCTCAGAAAGCGTTTCTCCGGCTCACAAGAACACACACTTTCCCTTTGTTTCTTTCTAACAGTTTCATTTTCTATTTTCGAGCCACCTACAATTAGTTTTAGTAGAAGGCAGGACACAAAGGGTCCATGTTATTCCCAAAACAGACAGTTCTTTTTATTTTTTAAATAATTTTATTGAGAAACAAATAGCAATGAGACAGTTTCAAAACTGCTTAGTAGGACAGTTTCAATAATTAACACATTGCATATTGTTGTCTTCTTAGTGGTTATTCCTGGTACAAGATGCAGACATGACATCCTGTCCACAGACAGTATTAGAATAAATCTCTCTACTCATTGAATTAAGAGAAAGTAGCTGTGTATCTATCCTATTTTGAATATACAGATACAAAATGGTCCTTCATTTGTATCCCCTTTCTTGTTTACTTTTATCAGAGACGGGTATTCTATTGCCATTCATGTATTGTAGGCGCATGAATTCAGCAAAGTAATCCAATATAGTCCAGTAGTCCATAATAGTAGTGGGTTTTCTGTAGGACTGGCAATGTCAGAAATTGAAAAATAAAATAAAGGGATTAGCATATTAAAAAAAAGTTTGCTGTCCACCCATCCCTCGCTAACCAACCCACTTTGCACTGACCTGAAGTGCCGCCTCTGCACAGCAGATGACCACAGGTACCTGTACTCCTATTCACTCAGCTTCAGCTCTGGTTCACTGGCTAGCGACACCATAAAGGATGCATTCAGGGCCCACTGCAGCACCCGCTGCGCTGGCCAGTGCTGTCCTCGCTGTCTGAATGAGGCTCCTCACTGCTGGGCCTTAGCTTCCCCATGCACAGCACAGCACACCGGTACTGGTACCTGTTACGGTTAACCATGGCGTCAGGCTCCCAGCGCTTTGGGCTAGCACAGTTCTAGGCAGATTTGAGTGACGATGCGAGGGCTCAGATCTGCTGTCCCCCCAGAGCTGCGGGTGCCTGCAGTGGGGCCTCTCTGGAGGTGGATGGGTGCAGGGCGTGTGGCAGGGATAAAGAATGTGTGAAAGCTAAACTGACTTGACATAGTTCTGGGTATGGACAGCAGAGGGCCACCCTGGGTGTGGGGGGCACCAATCAACAGGCTTGTGGCCTGGATGGGAGACAAAGGGAAAGATGAAAGGCAGGCCACTGCTGCTAGCTCTCGTCTGCTCTGCCCTGGACTGCTGCCCCGCTGCCATGGCACCCTACACTGCAGCTGGCCAACGTGAGCTGAAACCTCTGCACCCTGTAAGCTCAAATAAAACTTTCCCTCCTTCAACTCGTAGGTGTCAGATATTGTGCCTCAGCAAGGAGAAAAAACAACTGAAACCAACAGAATAACTGAAAGGGAAAGATCCTCCCCCAGGGTCGGCGGCACCAACCCCTGGGCCTGCAGGCTGGGTGAATAAAATGGGAAAGGAAGTCCTGCTCCTGCTTGCTCGCAAGCGCTCTGGTCCTCGCCATGGCCTTGCCAAGCTTCAGCCTTTTGGCACAGGCCCTTCCGCCTCCTGACGTGGACTCCGCAGGGGATTCTGCAGCGAGCGCCAGTCTTCGACTTCTGACTGGCTCTCTTCCATCTCCAGCACACAGTCAGCCCTTTTGTAGTACTCTACACCTGACGCTGCAGGCAGCCAGGGTAGCCCACCATGTGAACCCATAGGTAGAAGGCAGGCAGACAGATGGATCAACCTTACATTAAATCTATGTCTTTAGTGAACAGTGACTGATAAGTAGCTTGTCACTGCATCACTCTGAAGTGTGAAAGATCCCCCAAAATAAGGAGGGACTTGATCCCTGTCTTTGGGAATCTAGAGATCACTGAAAGATATTTAACCAAGGGGCCACAAAATTAATACACACAACCCAAAGCCATGCTAAACTTACCAAAGGGGTCTTAGTCCAATCTGCAAGCAACAGAGCCAAATGGAATGTCAAAACTTGGCGATTTTTTCTTTTAGTGATAAGTGGATTCTCCAAAATGCCTCAGGCACAAATGCCACCCCTCCACTGTGCAGCCAGAGGAATGGACAGAATATGAATATGAACAGGCTGACGGGAAGGGAGGGATGGAACGCAGACACCTGGGCCTGCCTGCAGAGCCCCACATCTGGCTGAGAGGGCTCGTGTGTGCTGGCCCGGGAGCCACACTTCCACAAAAACTGATTTCTACTTACCTTCAACTTCCAGTTTAAAGCCACATCCTCAGAAGGACACTGCAGGAGTACTTGCTTAGGAGAGACAGAGATGTGGTCTTTGGTAAGAAAGACCACGATGCAACTCATATCATACAGTTGTATTCATTCAAAAGAAACAGTCACAGCTGGCTACATTCCGCGACCTCTTGCATCAGCAAGACGCAGAAGCAGTTCTTTGTCCACAAGACCATCCTCTCCTGCGAAACCATCATCTTCGCGTTGTGTTTCTTTGTGCTGCTGTAGTTGTTGCATGCTGCCTGGGATCTGACCTGAGGACCCTGCACTCACAGGCAGGCACCGTGCTACGAAGCCACACGCCTGGCCAGTTCTTGTTCGTTTTCCATCATCTTCTTTGATGCCAACAGCTCGTTCTGCTCACATTCAGAATGCTCTTGGCTGGGAGGGCATCCCCTCGCTCACCAAAGACACCCTTAACCTTTTCTCCACACCAAAAAGAACACTCTTTCTATACAACACACCTTCAGCCATGATAGAGCCCACCAGCACTGTTGTTGGAGATGCTAAAAATAAATTCTAATTGTGTATTTATAAGATTATCCTGCCTAACACTGCGCTGTCAGGGCCACGAAGCGGGGAATGAACATTTTATCTACCTCTCTATGCCCAGAAGGTAGTCAAAAGCCCATAAAATAGCTGACTTAGTACTACTGAGTCACTGTCTGCTATTTTAAGACACAGAAGGACGACACGCGAGGGTAAATCAGTCCTAGCTCAGGAGGGAAAGGACGGCCCATCAGGAAGGCCCTTAGGGCTCCCCCTTTAGGATTCTGCTCTGCCTAACCAGAAGCCCTTGAAAGGCCGTGAGCGCGGAAGCAGCAAAGACACACTTGGCTGGGCTAAGATGCAGAAACGGGGCAGCGCAGGAATGGAGGCGCTGCTCCTGGACACTGGAGCAGGATGGGGCCGGCTGGGGGACGGACGCCGAGCAGCGGACCATCTGCGCCACGACAGTAGTTCAAAACTCAACACTATTGTAAATGCCAGCTGTTCTCGTGGATAAGCTGGCATCAGAAAAGGACACTGTACTTCATTCAGGACTCACAACCTTAACACGAACTGTGAACCTATCAAGACAGAAATGAGGCCCAGAACCCGCAGAGTGAAAATGAGAGAGAGTGAGCCCGAGACAAAGTCTGCGCTCCCGAGAAACCCTGAGGAAGCTCCTTCCGCCCAGGGACAGCACCAGCCATGCTCTAAAAGACCCTGCGCAGGATGGGGTTCACCGTGCACCACTGCCCAGTCAAGGCCCAGAGCCCTGCGGCTGGGCACCTCCACCCCCGTGGGACGGCCACACTGCGCTGCCAGCCCAGGAGTGATGAGCAGCCGGGGCTGGAGGTGCCTTTCCCACGCGGGCAGCCGGGATTTGCTCCCCGTCCTCACAGCCCTGAAGTGTAACAGTGCGCAGTTTGTGAGTGGCCTTTTAGGGAGGGAGTGGCATTTTGTTTTATTTTAAAGTGAGAAAAAATAATAAAAACAATACAGAATTTCAAAACAAGACAACAGGAAATAAATAGTGGTTATTATACTGCATATTGTGATCTTCAAACTAGTTGCTCAGATTA
This sequence comes from Octodon degus, assembly GCF_000260255.1. NCBI lineage: Eukaryota > Metazoa > Chordata > Mammalia > Rodentia > Octodontidae > Octodon > Octodon degus. The sequence goes on along the minus strand of NW_004524620.1, from coordinate 11,573,598 downwards.
CAAGTTACAGGCACGCAAAATTGATCAAACAATATAAATACTAATAGAAATTAGTAACACAAGTATCTTAGCTATCTTCTGTACATATACACAGTTACACATATCTATACGTATATTTTAATTTTCCCTTCCTTTCCTCCCTTCCCCCATCCCAGCTGTTCTTTGCTTTGAGCACTTTCCTTCCTTTTCACAGTATCTGTTGTACCTTTTGGATCTTATTTACTCTTTCAGTTTCTTGCACAAGGGAGAAAACATGATGTCTACAATGTGGGTCTGATTTATTTCCCTTATGAGTATGGTCTCTGGTTGTACCCATTTACTTATAAAAGCCTCAAGTTTACCTTTCTTTATAGCTGAGTTCCACTGTATTCAAATACCACACCTTTTTTTATCCACTTCTCAGTTGATGGGCATTTGGGTTGCTTCCAAGATCTAGCTATTAAAAATTGTGCTGCTGTAAACACGGTGCACACATATTGCTAAGGTATGATGTTTTCAACTCTTTTGGAAAATACCCTGCCGGGAAGTAGCTGGATGCAATGGGACCACTAATTCTAGTTTCATAGGGAGACTCCACGCTGATTTCCACAGTGGTTGCACCAGTCTGCACTCCCACCAACAGTGGAGAAGGCTTTCTCCCCCACAGCACCTCTCTCCACATGTCACCAGTTGACTTCTTTCTGGGGTGAGACAGAATCTCAGCGCTGTTTTAATTTGCATTTCTCCAATGACCAATGATGGTGCAAATTTTCCATGTATGTATTTGGGGAGGGGCAACTTAAAGCCCCCTGCACTTGCCATTCGCTGGCCACACATGTAGCCCACACACAGCCACACATGCAGCCCACACACGGCCCACATGCGGCCCACTTGTGGCCACACATGCAGTCCACACACAGCCCACATGCGGCCACACATGTGGCCACACACGCAGCCCACACACAGCCCACATGCAGCCCAAACGTGGCCACACACGCAGCCCACACATGGCCCACATGCAGCCCACACACAGCCACACACGTGGCCTACAGGCCCGCATGCGCTTCTGTTCTTTCTTTGCGTGCCTGCCCCTCACGGCTGAGCATACTGGACCCTCAAATGGCTTAGGCCCAGCAGCCTACTGACTGGTAGGAGGAAGGGACAAAATGTCTCTAAGCTCTCATAATTCCATCTAGCTTTTCACCCACTGTCAGCAGGTAACTTAGCCTCTCTTTTCCTGCAAGTTAAACATCTTCCTATCAATACACTTGCCCTGCAGAAATGCTGTGACAGATTAACTATATATGCACTACAAAACATTAAGATATTATTCCATCCTACAAAGACAGAAAAATTAATGTAAGTTTTGTCTGAGATAAATGTTAGACAAGCAGGTGTAGCAGTAGTTATTATGTAAGGTGTCAAACCCTGATGGCTTATTTGAGGTATTAAATGCTCACTTAATAGGTTTAATCCTCAGACATGGAGCTACACACCTTTTTCCTGTCCATGTACATATCTCAGTCTCCCGTTCTGTTTCTCAACTTACAGGTTAACACCAACATCTAAGGACTGTGTGGAAACTGGCACCGCCAGATTTGATTCTGAAATCACTTCACAGATTGTCTTATGGTCTGAAACACCTTCCACTGGAGCTACAGTAAGTGCCAGCCCGGGACAGGGCCAACGCATCCATCAAGGCGCCCTCCACCCGCAAGCAGCACTCTGCTCCGGGCGATCTTGCAGATGTGGCTTTTCTGGATGGAGGCTGAAGGTGACTGCCTGTCTCGTTACCAAGGTGGTGGTAGGGGCTTTTCCACTGTGTTGTACAAAATTTTGTTTGAAATGCACAGAAAATCATATTGTTTTTCCGTTTCTGGATTCCTACATATTGTGTTTTCTGTCCTCAAAAGAGAGGCCCAGTAAGAGTTATTAATAATCTACATCCAAGCTCAAAGGAGATTGCCTATCTTCTTAGGGTATCTCAACCTCACTTCCTTCTTCTTTGCTGCAATAGCACGGTCTTCAGTCTGTCTTTTGTGAAGAAGCTAACAGTGACAGATGCCCAGGAGACTCCTGCGCTAAGGGTGAAAATCACCAGGACCACCGCCCAAGGCACTCTCCATACCGTGCACATCCTGGCCGCCCTCCTGCCCTGTGTGCACAGCACAGTGGCAACCCATGACACTTTTCCCTGGGACAAGACGGGGGCTCGGGGGCAGGAGTATCTTCATGTATAAGAAATGCAATCAAAAGTCATCAGCAGGTTACCTGATGCTTCCACGCCTCTCCTTGGAGAAACAGGCAAAGTGTCCATGCATTTAGAAGAAACCCAGAAACATGAATAATTCAGGGCTCTGCAGACAGCGAGGCAGGTATGCTAAGCCCTCATCTCACTGTCCAACGGGGCAGATCTTCAGCTATCTATAGTTCAGAACTCAGCTGCAAACAAGGCTTGTTCCCACAATCTCTGCTGTGGCTACCAAATTTCTCCTATGTCTTATTTTCAATATAACATAGGAAAGTGAGGGATAGGAATAAGAAGGAAAGAGGAGGGAGCAGAAGTAAAACTTAATGATATATTCTTCTAGTTCCCAAGGACAAGAGAAAAGCAGAGACACAAACTGCTGCTGATCTATAAACCAACTAATGGGAACAATCACTGCTTTTTTTTTTAAATGTTCATCTAAAAGCTCAGCATGTTATAGGGATTACATCATAGTGTCCAGGTAAAAGATCTGTATTATAGCTCCTACGATAGTTATATTTTTATGCTAATAGGTTTATTACATATAATAACCATAGCTCCTATATTTATATTTTATGCTAATAGGCTCATTAGATACAATATTGATTTTATGGCCTGCTTTTTTCAATAAGCAATAGTTATAAATATTTTCCTATCCCAGTAAGTCTTGTTGTACGGATGAAGCAGCTATAGCCATTCCGTAACACAGGCGTCTCGTGGTTTACTTCCCAGCTCCCCTCGTTTAGGCCACTTCTAAAGTCTCACCACAGTAGCTGGCGAAGTGAACAATCCTATGGACTAATCTTACACACTTGTAATTTGCTGTACTTTTTGTGGACAGATTTCTTAATAAGAATTACAGAGGAAAGAATCAGGGATCTCAAGGAGCGTTGTAACAGTTTGCCCTCCCACCCTCAGATAGGAACCCACTTTATTACATTCTTGCTAAATCACATCACCACCTTTTTCAATCCTTCCCAATCTAAACAATAAATAAGTCCTATGTTGTGTTTGCCATGGTTTGTGTCTAGATGGTCCCCCAAAGCCTCACGCTTGGGGGAAGACACAGGTTGTGCTGGAAGCGGCTGAATCTAGAGTATGTGACTGATTCACATGCAGTGCTGAGCCTCACAGTGCTGGGACTTAGGGTGGGTGACTGCTGGACTGACACCAGCCTGATCCCAGGAGCCTGGATGTAATGCACAGGGACAGGGAGAGGCTCGCCATAGGCTTTCTTGCTGCTTTTGCCGTCTTACACTGCCATGAATTACTGCCTCCCTGCCACAAGACACCTTGCTCTGAGGCCAACTGATTATGGACTGAAACTTCTACAAACTGTGAGCTAGAAAAACTTTTTCTCCCTTAACGCTGAGCATTGGGTATTTTGTCTCAACAAGGAGAACAGTAATGAAAATTAAAAACTGTGTTTGACTCCCAGGATTTTTAGAATTGTATCCTGGCCATTTGTAGTTCTTTTGTATATTGCCTTTCCATATTTTTGTCTAGATTCTCTGTCACAGTGTTCATCTTTTCCTCACTAAGAGCCTTTAGGTATTTCTTGGTTTGACACTTAAGGTCAGAACACATAGTAGAAAATAACCGCAGTTATCAACTCTGCAACCAGCTGGACTGGTTTCAAATTCTGACTCTGCAACTGAAGTCGTGTAACCTTGCACAACCTAACGGCTCTGAGTCCTGCAGCCTCAGCTATCAGACAGGGATGACAATGCTGCGATTTCACAGGCGTTATGGAAAGTCTGGGAGTTAAAACAGCTTCTATCCATTCAGTCATTTTTGCAATTAAAGAAGTTGATTTTAAATTTATAAACTTATTTTATGAGGGCATTCTCTAATTTCTAATTCAAAAGGCATATTTTAAAAGATGTAAGTTTAAGTAATGTCAAAACATGCATATCACATCCCTTTAACATACTTATAAATATAAATAATAAATAGGAGAGCCAGGGAGATAGCTCAGCAGCCTAAGCACCTGCTTAGGCAAGTGCAGGGACCGGGGTTCGATCCCTGGTACTGACCAGGCATGGTGGCGCACGCCTGTAATCCCAGTGCTGGGAGGCTGAAAATAGGAGGTTCACTAGAGTCCCACTCTGAGTAGTGAGACCCCATACCAAATACATAAAAAATTTTTTAAAGTAAAAAAAAAAAAAATAGGTAATACATATTCATTTCACAATCATGAACTGAATTCCACCATCAGACAGGCAATGTCTCAATGAGGACAACACACAGAGAAAGGAAGTGGCTTTCTTTATACAGTACTGTCCTGGACAGCAGCGATGAGGAGGCAGCTGCACAGGGAGCACGGGGCCAAGCGCCATGCGTGGAGAGCTCCAGCACGCAAGGTTCCCCGCACCCAGCTGGGCCCGCGATCCACACCAAACGCCGGAGTGAGTCAGCCTGAGAAAGTAACAAGCTGAGGCCTAAAGCGGGCGGCGAGAAGTGAGGATGAACGCTGGGGCAGGAAGGCTGCTCTCCACAGAGGGGAAGCCCCATGGTGCCAGGGCTGTGAGGAAAAGAGAGTCACTCTGACACACGTCATTCGCAAAACGTCAAAGATACAGCATGGAGATGCATAAACAGTGGTGATCCTCAAGACCCCCAATAAGAGGCGGCTCCCAAATCCTCAACAGAACGTAGAAAGCTTAAAGCCTGGAGCCACAAGGCACCACTGACGAGTCCTAAGCAGAACAGCATCAGGTTTCCTCTTTAGAAAGCTCACTGCAGGACTGGCAGTGGAGCTCAGGTGTAGAGCACTTGCCTAGCATGTGGGGACTCACTCAGACAATAGATTACAGAATAAGACTAGGCACATGTCTTCACCTGAAATCAGGGTGAAGTCCTTACTGCATCAACTGTGGACCTAAAGGACCAAGGAGAGGGGACGGGAAGGGGAGAGGGGGACGGTTGAAATCCACTCAACGGGGACTCACAAATAGGAAAAGTGAGCCGGATATATCCAATGAGTCTCCAAGGCTGGGACACTGTTGCTCATGCCCCACAAAACCAATGATGGGTGGCCTTAAGCTATTTTCTAAATTACTTCAAAAGCTTCCCTTAAAGAACATACAAGGCTTCCTTCTGAAACTTGAAGCACAGCGTAATGGTGCAGTGCTGCTCCAACCAACCACCCTCCTTTAGAAAAAAAGATAATCAAAGCCCCTATTAGGGCAGATAAATTGATGGTCAGATGGTGGCCCGGCATCTATGCGACCCAACTGGGAGGGGCATGTTTGAACAAAGCAGTTGGGACAGTGCTTGTGAGGGTATGGATGAAGCAAATTCAGTTGCTCCTACCCTACTCTCACCACAGCCAGTACAGACGATGTCTGTCACCTCTAGTCACCAAAGGCACAGGGAGCTCTCATGGCCACTGGCCAGCTCTCCAGATGATTCCCCAGCAAATCCCAGCAGGGTGCCTGCGAACTCAGCTCAATTCTGATACTGTCCATCTGGATGGAGACAGCATCAGGTCCCACAGGCAAGGGGTCAGTCCCCACAGAGCGCCACCCACTTCTAATGTCCATGCCACCACGGATTACAGCGTGTGCTTCTGACAGCCAGCTGCCAGGCGCAGGTCCTGTTGCACTCTGTGTGGGTTCAATTCACTTGTTACATGGGCTTTCAGAACTCAGGGCAACATTGGTCTTTCATTTATACACTCATTAGAAAGAATATTACAAAAGGTATAGACAGGCGAGCAAATGAAGAGTCGCACAGGATAGCCAGACAGGAGACAAGCACAGGGCTTCTGAGCCCCTCCTGAAACCACCTTCCAGGAACCTCTGCATGGTCAGCTGTTACGGAGTCCTCTGGAATCCTCTCACTACGGGTTCTAAAGGAGACTGCGTGCAGAAGGCATCCTTAAATAAATCATTCACAACTGCTGAACAACTTAACTTCATTTTTTTCACTTTATTTATTTTTTATTTATTTATTTTTGTATTTAGGACAGGGTATACAGGGTCTACAGGGTCTCACTGTGTAGATCGGACTCGTAGTGATCCGCCTGTTCACAGCCTCCCAAGTGCTGGGATTACAGGCGTGCACCACCACACCCAGTCTCAATCCCCATCTCAGCATGTCCAAGGGGGTGGGACTGGCATGGATGGGGCTGGCACAGCAGGCCCAGGGATCGAACTCCCAGCCCATGCATCTGCCTAAGCAGGCACTTTAATCCGCTGAGCTATTTGGCCAATGCTTCTTTTTTCACTTTCCCAAAGGTTGGGGGTGGGGCTGAAAGTGTAACTCTCTAATCATCCCTTGGACTGGCACTAGCCCTCTCCTGAAGCTGCCTAGCAGGCCCCAGTCACTACTCTTCACATTAGCACGTGACAGGCAACAATATCGAAAACGTCATTCACTTTCTTCATTCTACTTTTCACTTCCTCTCAAAAGTCTCAAGATCTTATTGATTTGTTTATTATGTATTTATTTACTTGTTAGTACAAGGTCTCACTACGCAGCTCGGACTCGTCGTGATCCTCCCATTTGCAGCCTCCCCAGGGCGTGCACCACACGCACACGCCTGGTCTCGGTGGCCAGCTCAGCCAGCCCGGGGGAGGGGCCAGTGCAGCATGTGGCGCCGGGTACCAACCCCAGACCCGGCAAAGCCTCAGGATCTTGTACGTATGTTTATCATTTGTCTACTTGTTCACATTTAAGGCAGAATAAACCTCAAGCTCACAGACTGAATACTAAACATATTCTAGACTCTGTTTTAAATAAATGATGGTTTTTCTACTTATGAAAAGTTTACAACAACTCCCTTTAAATTAATTTTAAGTTGGTGTGCTGGCTAATTTTACAGTTAGGTTAACTGGACTGAGAGCCGGCCACAGGACGGTAAACAGTAAGCATTTCTGGGTGTGTCTAAGAGGGCTTTTCCAGAAGAGACTGGTATCTCAACTGAAAGCTTTAAGGAAGATCTCACAGCCCCTTGCAGGCCTGGGAGGCTAAGAAGGCAGAGGAGGCTTGAACGTGGGCTCCGCTGGAGCTGGCACCTGCCTCTCCCGCCCTCCGACTCACAGCCCGTGGCTCCTGCGCCTGAGCTCCGAGGCCAGGGCCAGCAGCACCTGGCTTCCCACGCGTTCGGCCTCAGATGGACGCAGGTGTGATCAAACTAGGGCGCCTGAAGAATGTGGCTTATATTGTCAAATCATTTTTAAAATCATACTTTTAATTATTTTCAAAATCATTTTAAATCATATTTAAATGTTTGAATTTTTAAAATATGATACAACAGAAGACACACTGTCACTGCGAGACTTTCCAGCCTTCATAATTGCATGAACAAAACCCCATGACAAATCCCCTTTTCCATCTAAACCTCGAAGGTTCTATTTTGCTGAAGAATCCTGACTTATAGTCATAAAAATGAACACAGTCACCCAGAAGTCATGAAGACAAAACTGAATGACAATTTCAGGAAACAAATTATTCCACCATATGAAAAGAAACTACTTTACTGGAATCACTGACAGTCTCAACCAGCATAGCATCACTAGACACCAGGAATCTAGATGTTACAAAACGCAAACCAAGGGCCAGTCAAATAGCTCAGCTGATTAAAGCACCTGCCAGCAGGCGCAGGGGCCAGGGGTTCAATCCTGGGGCCTGCTGCAGTAAAACAGCAATTGAGACTGGGTGTGTTGATGCGCCTGTAATCCCTGCTCTTGGGAGGCTGTAAACAGGCAGATCACTAGGAGTCTGATCTAGTAGTGAGACCCTGAACAACATGTAGACCATTCCCTAAAACAAACAAACAAAAAAAAACCCACAAGCCAGTATATAGCATATAACATCAGCATGACTCACTGCCACATAAGGAGAGGGGTGGGGCCTGGGATGTAGTTCCAGAGCATAGCACCTGCCTGGCAAGCACAAGGTCCTGAGTTCAACCCCCCAGAGCAAAAAAAAAAAAGTAGAGGGGGTAACAGTCATCCAATTTCAGATAAACACGAGAAGGTTTTAAGTTTTCTGTCCAAGACATGTCCTTCCATGTAAGGAATTCATGATAAGAGAGAATATCTGAGTACCTGAAGACACAGAAAGTATAAGGGAGCACCAGGCTAAGCCGAGCAAAGGGCACGGGCTAACACGCCACAAAGCACCCCACGCTACAGGGCCGAATGCGACAGTCGCCCTGCTGCATACACACTGTAGTGCAAGTGTGCTACTGAATCTACAATCCTCCGTGATTTTACTGAACAACCCACGCCCTTCGCCATGCCCGTACTAGATAAAGGGACCTCAGCGTCTCCGTACTGACAGCCCCTCTCTACAAGCACAGGGTGGGCACGCAGGAAAACTCAGCCACTATCTTCTCTGTGGTACAAAAATGCCTGAGGTACTGCTACAGCACTTTGCAAGTTTCTTCCTAGAGCTACAGTGTCTCCATTCCAACAAGCGAAGAGGCGCCTCAGAAAGTACTTAACAGTGCCACTGTTCAGAACCGATCAGGGAAGCCCGCCATGGTGGCGCACACCTGTAATCCCAGCACTCGCGCTTGGAGGCTGAGGCAGGAGGACTGCCGTGAGTCCCTGGCCAGCCCGGGTGACACAGTGACATCAAGGCCAGCTTGAGCTGCACAGTGCATCCCTATCTCAAAAAGACACAAAATAACACAAACACTGATCAGGCAGCACAGAGTAAACATGTATTTCATCAAACAAAAACATTTAAATAAATTTTTTTAAAAAACCTAAGCATTGTAGCAAAAACTAAAGCCCTGTAAAATATAAAATATACTTAAGAGGGAAAGGGAATGAAAAAAAGAATTAAGATGTATTATGTATAAGTAATACGCATATCACTCCTCACCAGGTGATCATTACATACTGTGAGTAGGTTTTAATAAAAAAAAAAAAAAAACTTAAAAAGAAACAGATAAAAAATAAGGAAAGAAAATTTATTTAAGAATACATATGGAACATCAAACCTTCTCTAAGAAATGACTGAGTCAGTAAACCAGACAAATTTTACTCGTGTATTTGTGTCATGTGCTTATTCATGTGGATAACCACACATACACATTTCTAAGCACATATGCAATGTGCTATGAACAATTTATTGTAAAAATGTCTAGCATTATTATAACCCAAACCCTCCCCATCCCGAGCCGGCTGCCAGACTTCTGAGGCGCCTTCTTCATGCTCAGAAGAGCAGACGGAGGCGATGCTACGAGTTCCCACCAACTAAACGCAAACAGAAGCACTTCTCTGCTGCGGCTGTGTCACAACCTATCAGCTTAAAGCACCACCCACTATTCACTTCAGTTCCACGACTAAGAAGCCAGGGCCAGCTCAAGGGAACTCTATGTTCTGGGTCTTACACAGCCGAACCACAGCTGTTCGCTACGCCGGGCCCTCTGCGCAGAGACACCCGCTTGCACTCGGATGGCCGGCAGAGTCCAGCCTTCCACCCGTGGGACGGAGGGCCCGGCCCTTCCTGCTGACGCTCCGCGAGTGCTGCTCTCTGCTCAAGCTGCCCACTCTCCTTCTCCCTAGACCCTTCCACCTGTAACGCAGCAACAGCACGGCAAGTTCTGCTTAGGCTGTGCCTCCCGCTCTGCTATCAGTCGGAACAAAGGCCCTCCCTGCTTTCCGGCGGTGGCGGTGGTACAATCACATAACCTCCCTCCTGTCGTACAGAGTAACAGCAGCAGGAGTGACAGCTTTGCAGGGAACTATGAAAAGCGGGCCACCGAAGGCCAGTTATGGTTCTGCCCATGCATTCCTCCTCCAAACCTGCCAGTGACAATCTCCCAAGGTCTTCCACAAATTCTGTCCTTCTGAAAACCTTGAGAACTGTGAGTGACACCACTGAAGAACTCATCCAGTAACATCCTGGAGCCCCGAAACAAAAATAGGGAAGAATAAAAAAGGCTGGGGGAGGGGAAAGGCAGGAAAAGGAAAACTGTGTTTACACACAAGCAGGTTAACGTCGCTATCCAGCCAGCTCCTCTTAATTCACTGGGAAGAAAGACTGGTGCTACTATGGCTTGGACATGGTATCACACCCACATCTTGTACTCTGAATAGTTACTACGAAGACAACAATACGGGATGTATTCATTATTGTAACTCTCCCACCAATCTGGTTTGAAATTGTTTTATTGAGGGGTTTTATTTTTTGGTCTTTATAATTAAAAAAAAGAATAAAAATGGCTTTGAGCAACAAAGTGCTGTTAAGTTTTCTTGGTAAACAAAAAGCTCAGACTCTAAGTTGTGCAAAGTGTAGACTGACACAAAAAGCCTACTGGTTAAAAATTAGGTCTGAGAGAGAATTTGCACTGTGGAAAGTGGCTAATGGCAATGCAGAGAGCAGACCCAGCTCGGAAGCCTACGAAGTGCTTCGCGAAATTGTGCGGCCCACGTCAGTCACAAGCTGTGCACAGCCAACAGCCTGAGACCGTGAAACGGGCCCTACACTGAAGCAAGCAGCGCGTGAACACAATGTTACGCAGCTCCCCAACAGGCCTCAGACGTCCTGTCGCCGTCACTGAATCTGGCCAAACATAAGAGACCGCAAAAACAGCTCTTCCAAAGTGCGCGGCCAGATGAAACAGAGGCGCTGCTTCTACTCTGCGGGCTGAGGGCGCCATCACGCCTACCCGGCAGGAAGGCCCTGCGGCCAGGCACAATCACCCTGTGACCCGGTCCTTTCCTTTCACAAACAAGAGTATTTACTGTGGTTAATGATCAGATAAATTTAAAAGTATAAGCAGACTATCCTCTATATGCATCTTAGTGCTCCAACTGCAGTCTGGGGAAGGTCTAATATGAATGGAAGATAATTCAGGTTCTTTCATACATTCATTCCTAGAAAGCCTAGCGATACCACCTAGAGGGTCTTCAGCGGCCAAGCTCTGCCGGGCGGGGCTCCCCTGAAGCACACAGCTTGTCTGTGTTCACCCACCCGCACATAATTTGACAAGGGAAGGGTCACCAGGGGCTA
>NW_004524620.1:11559231-11561690 GCF_000260255.1 Octodon degus | reverse complement strand
GCTATTTGGCCAGCCTTTAAAATGTCATTTTAAATGTCAATTTAAACACAGTATTTCAAAGACTACCGTGGTGAATCATTTCATGTTAAAAATGATTGCTATGGATTGAGCTAAGGCCCCCAAACTGTCTACGTTAAAGTCTTCACTGTGGCACCACAGGATGTGGCTTTATTTGGAAATGGGGGCCCTGCAGATATAATTACTGAAGTTAAAATGAGGTCACACTTGAGGAGGTCAGCCCCCGATTCAAAATGACTAGCATCCCCATAAAGCATGGAAACATGTGAATGGCAGAACACACACCAAGAGCCACGTGAACGCGAGGATCAGAGGGCAGCCATGTGTCCTAAGGTCACAGGAGGCTGAGGCTGCCACTAAGACTCCAGGAGGGAGACAGAGGAGAGAGCGGGTGCTGCCCAGGGCTCTCAGAGGGAGCAGGCCCCACCAACCTCAGTCTAGGACCTCACGTGCCCCCAGCTCAGAAGGGTGAGAGCTCCACTTCTGTCCTTTACACTGCCCCGGGCACCTTGGGAGAAAGGCTCCAGCAAACTAAGGCAAAGGCCATGCGCATTTTACTCTGTAACAACTTTCACATGTTGTTAAGTAGAATAGCAGCCACATCAAATGTAATAACAGCAAGTCACTTGTGAGTGCAGAATGTGTGTGTGTGTGTGTGTGTATATGTATACATATATTAGAAACAAAGCTATTTTTGCCCAACCTGCTATAAATTTTAAACAAGTGAGATTTTAAAAATGTGAGATTGCTCCTGACAAAATTAAATCTCAATCTGAGCAAATCTCACTAGAATTAAAGTAATACATGGTCATTTGCCTTATTTTGAGTAAAAAGGAAACTCGATTATATAGTAGGATATCTCTTTATGAGGAAGTAGGTATACAAAAGTATCATGATCTCCTATTATAACATACGCTCACATGGAAAGAATTTTCTTCTCTACTAAATTTTACTTGTCAAAAGCATTTTCATCTCGAAATGGTGATGATACTAAAATAATTTCAGCAACAAGGTAAAAATAATTCTCATTTCAGATGGCAGTTATGACACATCTTACAAAAATTCCAAATTACTGAGACACTAAAGGTATAGCTCTTATTTATGCAGACACCCCCCTTAACAAGGCAGAAAGCTCAATTCAGTAGAAATGAAAAAATTTTGCCTCTCACACACATAGGTTATATAATCCAGCATGTTAGCTTTCAAAAAATAATTCTTCTGGAGCTAAAGCTTCATCAGAAGATAAAATCAGGTGCATGAACCTGCCTGGGAAAAATGGCTACAAAATTAAGCTAGACCCATGCCCCTAATATCTCTGAGGCACACAAACACTAACGCCGGCTCTACACGCCCTCCAAAATACACACACTCAGGAAGAGCAACCTTTGCCTCGAGTTTCCTATGATTGTGTCCCTTTAAGTTTTAGATAAAAACTGTGTTGTTTCACCTTTAAACTAAAAGGCTTTCAGAAAAAAGAAGAAAATGGCAGTGACTCCACTTCTGGATTCCACGTGATAAACAGCCTTATCCCAAGCCAGCTGCCTCCAAGTCCAGAGCCCACCAAAAAGCAAATGCACTCATCAGGAAAAAGAAACCAGGTGTAAGTGCCTCACTGCTGTGTCTTCCGGACCCTCAGGGCTGCGAGCTGCTCATGTGCACACACGTGTCTCTCGGTGCACCCTACACGTAAGAACTTCCATATTGCAAATCAAATTCTTTATTCCAAACTTGAGCTCAGAACTTCTGAAATGAAGCCATGATTACTTGGTCCCCTGGCAAAGATAAAATTCTAACTCTGATAATGCCCTCAGGTCTTATGATTATTGGTAGGGAATGCAGTATTGTATATTAATAAAATTAACCACGTTAATTAATACCTACTGTTTACTAAGCATTTTGTGTTCTCTACAAACTCATCATCCTCAGGTCAACCCCGGGAAGGAATCTTATCCTTCCATTAGCAAGGACAGACTCAGAAGTTAACTTGCTCCAGGCCAGAGACTGAGAAGTGGGATTCACGTCTAGGTGTTTCTCCCTGCACACCCAAGGCTCCTGATTGCCTCTTAGAGGAGAAAAAAGAAAATGGATGTGGGGTCCGTGAATTCAGGGCTGGGGTCTGGTTTAAAGCAAGGACAGGTACCTAAACAGGTCACTAATATCAGAGAAGTCCTGGCAGAAAGTGCACAGGCAGCACATATGCTATTTTGGAAAGTGGAAAGAACGTGAAGATATTATCAAAAGCCCGGATCACCAATGCACCTAGGTTTACAAACATTTCTGGCAGAAAGGTCACAGAAATCCCCAAGTAGAAAAGCAAAGCTGTATTGCGGGCATTTTTCTAAAATAGTATTCCTGATTTTCCTAAATTAAGAGGTACAATTCTTAGAAGGCACATTTGGGGTGACTGAGATGCGGCTCAGGCAGGGCACACCACATGCGCA
>NW_004524620.1:11544065-11557656 GCF_000260255.1 Octodon degus | reverse complement strand
GGTGCCCCGCGGGCCGGGCGTGTGCAGCGACCGGGAGGCTGCCTGCCCGCCCTCAGCCAGCGCTCTGCAGCCCAGAGGGAGGGGCGACCTGTCTGGGGTGATGCCCACGTCCTCCCGCGTCCCCGCCTCGCCGCGCGTCGTTGGTCACGCGTGGTTTCTCTGTCCTGATTTTAGTTTCCCATCTGCCTCTGTCACCATAGGGAAAGACACCAACACTTTTTATCTGATCTGGTACAATTTACCAGTTTAAGAAAGGAGGAGGTGTATCTCTTAACGCTGGACAGGTATATAGAATTGAATGGAAGCATTGCTACAGAACGGCATTTCCTCCTCTGGTTACAGAAATAGAACAGCACGAATGTAGCTTTACACAGCTACGACGGTGAGTTAGAAGGCATGATGCTAACGTGTACGAACACCACCCAGTACGTACGGGACAGAGTGTAACTGATAGACTAGGGTGGCGGGAGCAGAGCTCCGGCAGGTGTCTTCTGTCCCTGCGAAACGTCCACTTGTATGGACGTCCACTTGTAGAGCCCGTGGGAGAGAACTTGAGCACTATCCCTGCCTGTGGAGCAAAGTGATCATGCAGCCAAATGACAGCAACAGAGATGTAATTGTCAAGAGGACGTACAAAGGGATTCCTAGAAATAAGGTCCCTGTCACCCCGACTTCTGCAGCCTGGCAGGAAGCACATACTCATCCCCATCCTCCCAGCCGCTGCTGCTTGGGCTTAGGGTGAGGAGGGTCTGGTGCAAGGGGTTTCTCCCCTCTGCCGCATCGAGCCACTGCCCTTCCTGCTGACCAGGATGGACCTATTTGGTTTGCAAGCCCGCCTACAAGGAGGAGGAGCCGGAGGAGCAGGGCTGCGCGCTTAGGGGTGTCCCTCAGTTGGTAGTATCACTTTTCAAACCCCTGGGGTCAAGGGGACACTCAGTGAGGAGCTTTGGTTAGTGAGTTAGGGGAAGAGATTGTTCCGTCTTGGCAGAGGATTTAGCTGTTGGCGGAAGGTACGCCGCTCTCCTTCCTTTTTGCAGCAGCGTTTTGCGTAGTTGTGGTCTTTAGCCAAGACCCAAACTGAGGGCAAAGCGGCGCGCTGGCCCCAGTCAAGGTTCAGTGGTCATTAATGGCAGTGAGAAGTCAACCTGAGTGGCTTTAATACTACCAGGTCAAGAGGAATTGGCTTTTGCTCTATTTTCTCCAAGTTACTCCATTATTTATATAATAGGAAAGTGTCTTACAGTTTTTATTATTTAACCCCTATCTGAAAAATGGAACATATTCATGGAAGGGTGGGCACTAGTTACAGCTGCCAAGAGACAGGCTTGTAGTCTACACACTCAGGGCCTGCGACTCATGAGGTTTGACCATGAAAGGTGTAAATTAGGGGGAAAAGGTGTGAATCAGGGACCTGAAGAGTCTCCTCAGAACACTGAACAATTGACTGAACCTAAATTAAAAGCCAGTCTCTAGCTTTCTCCTGGTTCAAAGAAACTAACTTAGGAGAAAAAGAACTACTTCAGAGCTTCACGTCCTTTTGAAATTACTGTGAACTCTCCTAATATCCCCTAAATCTCATCCAAAGCCAGTGTTTCCACTGAAGGCACACCTGACACATATAAAGCCTTTTGAGAGGTTATTTTTGAAGACATTTGTTGAGCTCTTTGTACTAAAGGCATCAGAGTCAGGGGTGTTGGGCAAGATGGAGGGGGAACGATCCCAACACTTGACTTGCATGGGCTAGACCTTGAACTTAAAGGATTTTCCAGACCAATAAACCCTGGAAAACCCCTTCTTATGGGCACGTATTGTGACTTGCTCATAGAGAGATAAATAAACACACCAGGCTGAAAACTTCCAACCATAGGTGCCCCCTTTTGGTTGCAAAGACTGGGACAGAAGCTCTGTAGAGAAATCCGGAAGTTCAGTGCATGGCAAGAGGAATCAAAGGTCAACGAGGAAGAACTTTGATAAAAATAGCTGTAACTCAACATACTGCCCTGTGATCTGCTGAGATAAAATCAAGTAAAAGAGTAAATACACCTGGCTCTGTGCAAGAAAATCCAGATTGAATGAAGCCCCGCAAGTAGGGAGGCACCCCCTCCATCCTTGGGCGGTAAATTCATGGTCAGCAATCATCCCATCATTCCTGGCCACTTCTCCCTGCACTGTGCCAGTGCTCTTGGCAGACACCAGACCGCCAGTTCACACAGAGCTGCTGCCCCCACATCCCTTTCCGAGGACTCCTAATTCCAAGGAGCTGCCGTAAAGCAGCAGCCTTCTGCTCCTGGCCAGCACGAAGGCAGAGGGCTCAGGCCTCCCCTGTAGCTCTGTAAGCCCTGGAAACAGCAGGACAGAAGCTTTCATTCTCAGCCCTTGTTTTATAGGTGAGAAAACAGCAGCAATTCAAGGAGGTGACTTAGCCTTTTCCTACCCCGCCTCCAGCTTCTGTTAAGGACACGCTCCCGTCAGTTCTTACAAACGTGAATGAATGAGCAGTGAGTGATCAGTTTATCCCTGCTGCTGCTGCGATCTTCTTACATCAGAGGATCTGATATCCAACACTCTTCATCACGTAAACCTGAATTAAAACATGGATTTGTCAGGACCCAAGCCATTGTTCTTGGGTGAGTGGAGCTTACTATTTTGTGCCTTTGAATACGACTAAGGACCTGGGCCCCTACCCTGTGTAGGCAGCGCCAAAAGCCCTTTAGTGGAGATGAGAAATCAAGGAGGACCATCATGACTTCCCTGCTTGGGCTTTGCCATCTTTTACCCCGACCCCCACCCCAACCATACACAAGGACCAACTTTTTCCCTGTCTCTGTGTTACAGCGTGTGGGGGCTTCTCCTAGCACTGACCCCTTTCCTTCTTTCCCACATGTGACTCTCCAAGCGAAGGGACTTTACCTGCAAAGTCTTCCCCACGGAGCACACCTTGCTAATATGACTGCAAAGGAGGAGAGTGGGAGGCAGAGGGGAGGAAGCAGAGGGCAGAACCAAGGGAGGCCTGCATGAGCTCACAGCCCGGCTGCACTTACTACAGGCACCCCACTTAGAAACACTTCTAACTTCTCTAAAACAACTCCTCCACCTCCAGTGCCCATCTCTAGGGTCTTACCTTTCACGTCTCTCCCCACCCTCCTACTTCCCTGTCCCCTGTTCATATCTGGAGTTGAAGTGATTGAGCATCTCCACTTCGAATTCAGCCCAATGTATACTGCAGACACTCATGTTAGATTCTCTTTGAGTTCAGGGTCTTTTATAACTTGTAGCACATAATACAATCATAACTTCTGGGGTGAAATTTTAAAAATTTGATGAAATTTTAAAAGGCAGTTTCAGCAGAGAAAAAGACTAAAACTAGCTGGGCATCACGCCCTCTGGGTAAATTGTTCAATAACTTTGGGTGCTTCTGCCTTGATAGCTAATCCTGTATCTCCAGGATCCCTCCACTTGGGAGAACTTCTGAGGTCTTTCCTGCAAATTCTCCCTTGGTTTTGGTCAGGCATAGCCCTTTCTGTTGCTTACTGTCAATTACCTCTGAGTGATAACTCCCTCCCTATTCCCTGGAATGATATTCTAGTCTCTGGTCTATCTCTCCTTTTTTTTTTTTTTTTCAAAACTGGGGATTGAACTCAGGCCTTTGCGTTTACCAGGCAAGCACTTATTCTACTGAGCTATCTCCCTGGCCCCAGCTATCTCCCTACCTAGCAACGCAAGCACAGCTTTCTGGGAACCCATGCTGCCTGTGAAACATTGCAATAGGTTCCTTCCTAGAGGAGAATGGCACCCTGAATGACAAGGGGTACCGTCCTTTAGCAAGTGTCAATTCTCCCTGCAAAGCATTGACATTCTGTACAAATCAAACCTTTTGTTTATTTAATTAGTATGTGTCAGGCTGTCAGGGCTTGAACTTCCCAGCTCCTGGGAATCCGCAACCCAATGCTTGTAAATAAATGGCAGGGAACAGGGCTGAGCCCACTGCTGAAAGGAGCACAGCTTTCATTAGGGGCCGATCATTCGGGGAGCACCACTGCTGTCTCAGCTATCCTGCTCTTTGATGGGCACTATAATGAAAGGTGCCGAAGACACGTCAGCACCCCTCCTCATAGGACAGGGCTCATCAGCCTGTAAGGCAGCATGTTGAAGAGGCCAAGTTGGGTGCTATTTTAGTAGTGAGTTAGCAATGTAGAGCAAGCAATTTGTTAGTCACAGTGTGCATTTTGCTGTTGCCTGGAGGATGTATCGCATGACTACGGAGAAGACCAGGTGAGAGCGCAGAGATAACGTAGCCTAAAGCAGAGCGGTTTGCTGCGCTGAGAACCTGCGTGTAAGGCTGCGCTCTTCTGTCAGAACCTGCTTTCTATATGAAAGTGATCATGAGAATGGATTCTACCTTCCTGCTGTCTTGCATTTATTTATTTATTATTTAGCACAGGGTCGGCAGGGTCTCACTACACAGATCAGACTTGTGGTGACCCTCCTGTGTTCAGCCTCCCAAGCACTGGGATTACAGGCGCGCCACCACACCCCATCTCAGTCGCTCTCTCAGTGCACCCTGGGGCGGGGCCGGCATGGCACCCCAGGGATCAAATCCCAGCCGGCTGCTGCCCTCTGCCTAAGCAGGTGCTTTACTGAGCTATCTGGCCAGCCCCTTCCTATTGTTTTAAAATGACAAAATTTATACTTTAAAGGGGGTGAAATGATAGTTTACAGATATTTAAATAGATTTTGTTATCAGAATTTTTGTAGGTGTCTTTATTTGTCTGTTCTGTCTTTGTCTCTTACAATACATTTTAGATTAGATGTTTTACTAAATGTGTTTAGCTGACTTCATTGTCAGAAAATTAAATGTAAATCAATATTTTAAAACTGCATCATAAACATTTAAGTTAGTAATGAAACTCCCCTACCTCTTAGGAATATCAACCTTTGCCCAAAGTCCAGATACAGAAAATATACCAAGTAGAGGCTTCCTTAGATAAAGCTTTTTAAAACGGTTTTAGTTCCCTGGGCCGGCCAGATAGCTCAGTGGATTAAAGAGCCTGCTTAGGCAGACACAGGGGATGCGGGTTTGATCCCTGCCATGTTGTGCCGGCCCCAGCCCTAGGGTGCACTGAGACAGGGATTGAGACTGGATGTGATGGTGTGCGCCTATAATCCCAGGGCTTGGGAGGCTGAACACAGGAGAATTGCTACAAGTCTGACCTATGCAGTGAGACCCTGTAGACCCTGTACCAAATACATTGAAAATTAAAAAATAATAAATAAATAAATAAATAAATACAAATTGTTTTAGTTCCCTGTGATAAATAGTTGAGTTGAATTGAGGAACTTTGGACAACAATTCTTAAAATACCCTGAATCCTGCAGGTGTATTAAAACAATTAGGGAGGAAATCTCACCACAGACTGCGGGCATTAGACCAATGGACACATTTAACAGTGAGAAGAGCTCTCTCCACCAAGGCCAAAAAGACTAAGAAGTCATGGAAGGAAAGGAAGTGGGATAAAGGTAGATACCACTACTTCAGGCTTGGCCAGCCACTGGGAGACAAACCCATCCCTGGGACAGAGCTAGCAAGGGACGTGATACCTGTGTCTCTTTGTGTCTGTCTGTATCTGTCTCTCTGTCTCTGTCTGTCTCTGCTTCTCTGTCTCTGCCTCTCTCTCTGTCTCTCTCCCTCTCTCTCCCTCTCTGTTTCTCTCTCTCTGTCTGTCTCCCTCTCTTTCTCTTTCTCTCTCTCTCTCTCTCTCTCTCTCTCTCTCTCTCTCTCTCTCTCATCTAGGAAGACTGGCCATGTGAAGAGAAAGGAAGACTCAATTACTCTCCAGATGCGCATCGCCCCTGGGGGTGCAGGCAGGAAGGCACAAAGGCCAGGTGGAGAGGCCATGCAGTAAGGAGAGAGGTGCTTCTTTCCTGAGAGCACTGGTATGAAATGAGAAGGAATGGGACCCTGGCTAACAAGAGGGGCGGATATGGCCACAGGCGGGGAGCAGTCAGTGGAAACAAAGAAAACGCCTGGCGGTCCGCAGCTGCTCAGATCACAAACAGTATTGAAGACTTGGTGTTTTCTGCTGGCTTCCCTGCCTGTCTGGCCTGATAGCACCAAGCACCCCTCCTATACCTTGGTACAGCACTCCAAGACCCGTCCCCGCTGCACCTGTCATCCATCCGGGCCTTTGTGCATACACTAGGGCTTGCTCTGCTTGTTTGTTTTCTGCTTTGCACCTGGCTAAGCCCTGCACATTCTTCAGATCAGCTTTTCTCAAAAGGCTTCTCTGAGCCCCTAAACGGGTCACACCTCACCGTCACAGTCCATTAGAGCTGAGCACTGCTCTCCTTTGATGTGATTTTCACAGCTGTAATTTTGCATGTATTAATAAAGTGATTTTTAAAGGTCTGTGTCTTCTCTTAGTACCCTGCAAGTACAATAGGAGCGTTACACTGTTGGGTTTTATTCACCATTACTTGCCCAACATGAGCATAACAGTCTGACATACAGCAGTTGCTCCAAAAGGTATGGAGGGAAGGAAGGAAGGAGGGAGGGAAGGAGGGGAGAATTAACTTACTAAAGAGAAATGTAGTCTTTAGGGAACATGATGAGCTGGCTTCCTAGGCCTACCTAGCCATGATGCAGGGTCTTACAAATCAATGAGGAAGTCATTTGAAAATAGCCCACAAATGAATGAATGAATGAATGAATGAGCACCCTAATTAATGTGGCAAATCTGGACTAGGAGCCCAGAGCAGGGAGAGGCCATGGGGAAGAGGCCCCAGAGACAAGGCATCCCACAGTTCTCTTTGGCTCACATGCCAAAGCTTGTCACTTAGAGGCGCTCGGGAGGGTACAGTAGGCAGAGATTCAAGTCAGCCCAGAACCTGCAACCTTACAGGAGTTACAGCATGGGCAAAGGGCAGCTTAGGGGGCACTCAGTTACTGTACGATGTGCAAAGCCCACCCTTCTAGCGCTTGCTCTCCGTCTGGCTTTGATACTTCCCCCCATAAACGTTTCCCAAGTATTTAAATCTGCTTTGCTCAAAATGTGGTCCCTGCAGAAGCAGCAGCAGCACCAGCAAAAGCATCACGTTAGACTGACAGGTTGCCGGTGTCTCTCCAGACCTGCAGGACGCGCAGCTCCAGCACGGGCCGTGGTGATGTGTGTCCTAGCAAAGCCACCAGGGATCCGGATGCGCACTCCAGGCTGAGAGCCAGTGGGCTCTGAACACTAAGTGTGCCGAGAGCAGGGCATGGCAGCCTCGAGCCAGAGGCCTCAGGCAGCCAGACGTGGTACGTGGAAGTGACCCGGACCTGCGCGACTAAATCACTACATCACCCACTAAGTGGACTCCAACTTGTGACCCTCTCACCTCAGCCATGTCTGGCTGAGGGTCCTGTTCTAGTTCGCAGGGAATGTGTAACAAACTACCTAAGTCTGAACGCAAAGTGTCAGTAGAATCAGTTCTTTATGTCTTAGAGGGCACTGTTCCAGGCTTGCCCCGACCCTCTGTGACACGGAGCCGCCTTGAGTGCCCCTTGTCTCGTGGACACAGCACCCCCACCTGTGCCTCAGCCTTCCCACCGCCCCACACCCTTCTGTTATCTCGGGTGTCAGTGCCCGAGTTCACTGTCAGGAGGACTCCAGTCCTGTTGAGTGAGTGAGGCCCCGCCCTACTCTGGCGGGTGCTCGCTCTCATTTAGCTCCCTGCACTTGTGAGGTCTCTCTTCCCAAGCAGTATCACATTCTAAAACACTGCGAGGTTAGGAATGCCACGCGTGGCATATTCCTGGAAGACACGATTCAACCCATGATGAAGTCCAATTCCGGACTCCTGTTGCAAATATAGCCAGTACCTGGCTTACAATGGCTCCGCTTACAATTCTGTCATACTTTTTGATGGTACAAAATGGATATACCTTAGTAGAAACCATATTTCAAATTTTGAAATTTGTTCTTTGCCCAGTCTAGCAATGAGCAGTAGGATGCTCTCAATGTGAGGTGCAAGAGGTGCAGCCCCCGTGAGTCACAAGGTCAGAAGGCGGGACAGTACATACTTTACAGCGTCCTGAGTTGCCGGTATTTTTTGAGTAACATTTGCATGTTTTTGCATCTCATCACATCCTCAAAATGCACATCTGTTTCTGATTCCCATTCAGCCAATCTGTATGTACTTTAAATACCTAATTCAATAAATTACATAAGACAGTCCACATTTTATTATCAAACAGGCTTCGTACTATACAATTGTGCCCCTCCCAAAGGCTAATGTAAGTACTCAAAACATGTTCAAGATAGCTTGGGCTAAGTTATAACGTTTGACAGGTTGGCTGTATGAAGTGAATTTTCTGCCCACGGTATTTCAGCGTGCTGCAGGTTCACCAGGGTGGAGCCCGGGGTGCCCGAGCGGCGCCTGCGTGTCTCACGCCTTCGCATCTTGAGGTCGCCTTCCCGAAGAGAACAACTCAGGGATACTCGGCCGATCTCCTTTCTTAGGGCTGCTGAGAGAAGGAAGAAGGGAGTGTCACATGACCTCCAAGCAGCGCCTCTTTCCAACACGATATTTACATACATTCATTTTTGGACAGTTTATGAGACATTTTATCTCCATTTCATATCTGGTACATTTAATGTAGTCGTTTCCTCCTACTGCCTTAATCAATATTTAGCCACTTAAATAAAGCGAAGTGCATAATATCTGTCATCCATTCTGTATTATTCCGTGCCCCATCTAGCCCAGAGCTGGGTAGAAAAGGACATTAATCAAGCTTAAAAATACAGAACTTAAATACAGAGGACTAAAAATTCAGAGCTGTAGTACTCTATATAATTTTTCTTCTTTTTTTTGTATTTAGTACAGGGTCTACTCGAAGTGATTCTCCTGTTTTCAGCCTCCCAAGCGCTGGGATTACAGGCGTGGCTACCACACTCAGTCTCAAAACGCCGGCTCAGTGCACCCCAGGGGTGGGCCTGGCACGGCAGGCCCGGGATCAAACCCCTGGCCCCTGCGTCTGCCTAAGCAGGAGCTTTACTCCACTGAGCTACCTGGCCAGCCCAGTACTCTGTAATTTTGCATAAGCCCTTGGGTTTGCAGGTCTTCCTAGTGAAAAACTCAAAATATCTGCAATCAACTCACGACTGATCCCGAGCTTTTAACATTAAACAGTCAGAGGTCCAGACAGAGCTCCTACTCGATACCAGGCACCTCACCTCAGCCTTCCGGAAGCGCCGTCAAGCAGAGCACACACAGATACTTCAGCGAGTTCCCTGTAGCAGTTTTGCAAGCCAGGAGATTCAGTGTTCACACCCACATCTTACAAAATTATCTTAAATGTAAGTAAAAACTGAAACTGACTGGGCAATTGCCCAGGTAATCTTGTCAGCTTGAATGGATGGAGACCACCGGAGCAGAGACCGGATCGAGAAAACGCAGAGCTCCTTGGCTCCTTAAGCCGTTGATGAATTTGCAGCTGGGTGAGCTATTAGCAAGTGGGATGGGTCTGGACCAGGCGGTCAAGGGGGCGTTCGGTCCCACCCCTCCCTTCCTCTCTCTCCTGGGGCTCCCAGATGCTACCGGGAGGGCAGTTTTCTGCTGCCCCAACCTTGAAGCCGAATGACCCTGGTCGGCCCCTGTGAAGCCCTAAGTCCAATTATCCTCTCTGCAAGTCGTAGGTGTCAGGTATTTTCTCGCAGCAACAGGAAGCTGAGGAATACACTTACGGAGTCTCCCTTTGCCTCGTATTCTTCATTATTTAAATAACTGAACATGTTTACAAGTTTTGTAAAAATCTCTTAGTAGCTTGAAAATGGTTACTGCATTCATTAGTTACACCAGAATCTAACATTTTAATTTTTCTCAAAATATATTATAGTGAAAATTTATTTTAAAAAAATTCTTAGCTGCACTTGGGATGGAGATTTTAATAGATGAACTTTAGGGAACACATTCAAACCAAGCTTCCAGAAATTAATGGTTCTTGTATTGATTTTCAGATATTTTTCATTGTATATAATGTTTTAGACTATTGTGACACTTATTCAGCTTTACTTTACAAATCAACATATGATGAACTTTTATGAATGTTTTTCATGTTTAGTGTTCTTTTGGTTAATATTTTTATTACCTTTTTATTTATATCTTTATGTTTGAGAACTTCTTATAAGCCTCATAAAAATCTCTTTATTCTGACATAATTTTCCATAAACTAAATTATTTAATCTACTTATATTTAATATAATTGTTGATGTATTTGTGTTTAAAACTATGATTTTTGTTTGTTTGTTTTTCAAGGCGGAGTCTCACTATGTAGCCCAGACCAGTCTTGAACTCATGGCAATCCTCTGCCTCAGCTTCCTGAGTACTACAACTATAATCTTTCTTCTCTAGGTACTCTACCTGCTTCATGTTCCTTTCAAAATTCATTTTTTTAACTTGCTCTGGGTTGACTAAGTGTATAGCATTTCATTTTTTCTAATAGGGTCAAAACTATCATCCTTCTGTATTTAAAAGAGATTAGAATGTTTGTTCTTAAGCTATTAGCATGGAACACCGTGGGCACTATTTTTCTCCTACTGGACACATGGTTAGTCTGGAATACTTTAATTCTCTTTACCTGACTCAACTTATGACTGACTGTATGACACTTTCGCTCTTGTCTTATGTAGCTAATACTCACTTAGATACGCTTACATTTTCCTTTCTATCACTCTTGCTTCTCCCTGCTTCTCCTGCCTTCCATCTGAGAGCAGTTTTAGTCTGTCAGAACTAGTCTTAGGATTTCCATAAGAACAGCTATGCTGGCGATAAGTCCTCCATTGCAGACCTCCAGAAATGCCTTCCTATGAGCTGAATTTTGGGGGGATAAAAATAGTTTTGTAGGTTGGCAGTTAGTTTTTCAGCTTTTATACATGCAGAGTCCACCCACAAATGAAGTGTACACACTTCGGCAGCTCCATCCTAATGTGTCTCCAAGCATGTGGTTGCCACTCTGAGCAGCTCTTGAAATCAGAGGCCAAGGCAGCCTGCAGCGAGCTCATGATGCTTGACAGGTTGCATATTAAATGTTTCCACAAGTTTTTATCTTCCTGATGTATATGATTTTGGTGGTCTCTGTGTTTTCCCATTCTAGCCTTCACTAACTCCCATACAATCTGCTCGCTGTCAATTCTTGTAATTCGGGGTAATAGGTCTTCATCCTCCTTCACCCCACCCTCCTGGTTGCTTTTAAGATTCTTTGTCATTTATTTTCAACAATTGAACCATGTTGTGCATAGGTGAGGATTTCTTTTTAGTTATTCTGTTTATGGTTTACAAAACTTCTTCATATGCATCTTATTTTTCACCTGTACAAGAATGTTCTTAGTCACTGTCTCTTCATTCATCACCTCTGCCACATTCCAAGACTGCAGCAACATGCTCTAGACCTGCTCGTTACACTTCCTGTGTTTCACCTACTCCTTTGTATTTACATCTTGTGGGCTCCATTGTGGCTTATCTTCTCAGAGCTGTATTCCAGCATATGTTCAAATGATCACTACTTGAGTTACCATGTGCAAGTACCACACATTTTCTACACAGTCTATGAAATCATTTCATCGTTTGGATTTTCAATGAATGTGAATGCACACCTTGCAAACACGCAGGGTGTGGACAGCGATCACCTTTCCATTTCCAGCCCTTTCATTCTCTCCCTTAACCTTCAGTGCAGTGTTGAGGAAAACTGGTACTAGCAAACATGTGTTTCTTCTTCCTGGTCACAGGAGGAGATTTTCAGTGTTGCCTCACTATTGTCTTACCTTACTTATTCTATTTTAAAAAAAAAAATTTAATTACTAGCTTACTAAGTATGGTGGATTAATTAATAGCTTGTAACACACAGCTGAACGGAATTAGTGTAGTACTGTGTATAGAAGGCCACCTGAGGATGATTGCCAACAGAATAAAAAGATAGCTGTAGGACTCTCTTGGGACCCCGAGATCCAGCCCAGGCCAGGCCCAGCAAGCATGTGGGAGAGCTTCCGGCTTTCCTGTACCCACGGGACCACTTCAAACAAAACTCTTTCCTGTACCCACGGGACCACTTCAAACAAAACTCAAGCACCTGCCTGAGTGAGACCCTCTACCGTGCCATTTGGACCCCTGCAAACCTCTGCAGCCTCCACCCCCAAGCCCACCAAGTGAGAACTTCTGCGACTCTCTTGGGACCCCCAGATCCAGCCCAAGTCCAGACCTGGCTAGTGTGTGGGAGCGCTTCTGCACTCATCTGTGCTCACTGGCCAGGGGCACAACAGAGGGGCACCACAGGTTCACTGTTGTGCCAGAGGAACACAACAGGTTCACTTCCAAGGGCTGCAGCAGAAAGGACCTGAACACAACAGCTACACCAGGCCAGGCACAACTGGATAAATTCAAACTTTGTAGATCTGCACCTGAATTTCAGTATGTGCTAAAGTTATAACTTCACCAAAGCTCTATGCCAAAGGTCAGAGGTCAGTGCTATACAAAATGACAAAGACAAGGAGCAAAATGCAATCTCAGGCCTTGAGCCCACACATAACAAGTGCAGAGGATGCTAGCTCAGCTGAAATGAATGAAGTAACAGCATCAGAGGTAAAGAAACAACAGCAGAACATTATAGAGGAACTCAGAGCAGAATTAATTCCTGAAATGAAAAAAGAAATCTCTGAATTCATGGAATTTGAAGTAAAGAACTTAATACAGAAACATATGGGGATAACCCAATGCCCACCCAGAACAAGTGCAGAGGACACTAGCTCAGCTGAAATGTATGAATTAACAGTGTCGCAAGTAAAGAAACAACAGCAGAAAGGTAGAGAGGAACTCAGAGCAGATTTAATTTCTGAAATAAAAAATCTTTGAATGCATACCATCTGAAGTAAAGAATCAAATACAGAAACATATGGAGGAAACCCAATCTGAAAAAAACTCTGCAGTAAAAGAATTAATAACTGCCCCTAATGAAGACATTGATTTAAAAAAATAGAGGAAATTAGAAATATGACAGATTCCCTGAATGAGCAATACAGGAAAGAAATAGATTGCAAGAAGCAGAGTCAAAGGGGTATAGAGGAACTTAAAATCTCAATCACAAGCTTGCAAAACCATTTGAGTAAAAGTGAAGACAAAGTTTCAGATCTTGAAGACACTGGTGCAGCTAGGGAATAGGTAAGAAAGGATCTCTTAAAAAACAACTAGGATGCAGGAAAAATAATCCATCACCTGCAAGACGATGCAAAGATGAACAATGTGAGACTAATAGGCATCAATGAGAAAGATGAAGTCAATACAAGTAATATAAAAAGAATATGGGCAGAAGTAATAGCAGAAAACTTCCCAAATATGAGGAAACAATCTGATATTCAGGGAACCAAAGCATACATAACTCCAAATAACTTCAACCCAATTAAAAACACACCAAGATATATAATAATCAAGATCCCAGAAATCCAGTACATGAATAATATACTGAAAACCACTAGAGAAAAGAAGCAGATCACATTCAAAGGAAAACCCATCAGAATTATGGCCGACTTCTCTTCACAAACCATGCAGGCAAGAAGAGCATGGA
>NW_004524620.1:11512634-11540415 GCF_000260255.1 Octodon degus | reverse complement strand
TGTTCTAAGATTTACACTGTATCTTTGACTTACAATTTATTTAAAAGACATTGTATGATATCTTCTCCTAGTATTAGAAACTTTAAGAAGTATATTTCCATTTTCTGTTGACTTTAAAAAAAACAGGTTTGTAAAAAAAAAAAATCGTAGCAAATACAATACAGCAAATCATCAAGAAGATCATACACCATGACCAGGTAAGATTCATCCCAGGGACGCAAGGATGGTTCAATATTCGAAAATCTATAAATGTGATACACAATAGAGCAAAATCTAAAACACACATAATCATCTCAATTGATGCAGAAAAGGCTTTTGCTTTGCTTTTTTGTTTTTGGTGGAACCAGGGAATGAACTCAGGCCCTTGCGTTCGCCAGGCAAGTGTTTATTCTACTGAGTTATCTCCCCAGCCCCAGTGCAGAAAAGGCTTTTGAAAAAGTCCAACACTCATTCATGTTCAAAGTCCTACAAAAAATTGGAAGAGAAGTCCTCTACTTCCATTTGATAAAAGCCATCTATGACAACCAAATGGCTGATATAATTGTAAATGGGCAAAAACTGAAATCTTTTACTCTCAGATCTGGTGCAAGACAAGGATGTCCTCTATCACCTCTACTATTCAATATAGTTTTGGAATCATTAGCTAGAGCCATTAGACAAGAGGGAGAAATAGAAGGAATAAGAATAGGTAAAGAAGAAGTCAAATTATCATTATTTGCAGATGACATGATACTTTACTTGGAAGACACAAAAAATTCCACCGGGAAGCTACTAGAATTGATACACAAATTCAGTAGCATAGCAGGATACAAATTCAATACTCAAAAATCAATAGCATTCCTCTACACAGATAATAAACACACTGAGAGGGGAATTAGAGAAACAATACCTTTTACAATAGAACCATGGAAAATAAAATACCTTGGAATTAATCTAACTAAAGATGTCAAAGATCTTTTCACAGAAAATTACAGTACTCTGAAAAAAGAGATTGTAGAGGATTTCAGAAAGTGTAAAGATATTCCCAGCTCCTGGATAGAAAGAATAAACATTGTGAAGATGGCCATACTCCCAAAATTGCTGTATAGATTTAATGCAATCCTTATCAAACTACCACCAACATATCTCCCAGACTAGAGAAATTATTCCTAAAATTTATTTGGTACCAGAAAAAGAGTTAGAATAGCAAAGGCAATCATGGCCAACAAAGACAAGTCAGGAGACATTACAATTCCTGACTTGAAATTATGCTACAAAGCTACTGTGATAAATCCAACATGGTATTGGCAATGAAATAGACCTGAGGATCAATGGAATAGATTAGAATATGCAGAGGTCTCTACAAACACATTCAGCCACCTGATCTTCAGCAAAGGGGCCAAACACACTTACTGGAAGAAAGATAGCCTCTCTAACAAATTTTGCTGGAAAAACTGGCTCTCTACATGCCGAAAACTGAAGCTTGACCCAGGTCTATTACCATGCACTAAGCTAACGTCAAAATGGATTAAAGATCTAAATATTAAAACAGAAGCACTAAATCTCCTGGAAGAAAAAGTAGGAGGAACTCTTGAAGACATAGGGGTAGGCAAAGAGTTCATGAACAAAAATCAAATAGCATGGTTAACACTTGAAAGAATTGACAACTGGGACCAACTCTTATTGAGAAGTCTTTGCACGTCAAAAGAAATTACCAACAAAGTGAAAAGACAACCCACAAATTTGGAAAAAATCTTAACTAATAAGCACTCAGACAAAGGTCTGCTCTCTAGCATTTATAAAGAACTAAAATACATTAGGGCCCCTAAATTTAAAGACCCAATCCAGAAATGGGCATCTGAGATGAACACACACTTGTCAGAGGACAAAATTAAAGGAGTGAATAAATATATGAAAAAATGTACCACATCACTAGCCATCCGTGAAATGCAAATTAAAACAACACTGAGATACCATCTCACCCCAGAAAGTGAGATGGTATCTCTCATAAACAAATCAACCAACAATGAATGTTGGAGAGGTTGTAGGGAAAAGAGAACTCTTCTCCACTGTTGGTGGGAATGTAGACTGGTGCAACCATTATGGAAATCAGTGTGGAGAGTCCTTAAGAAACTAGGACTGGAAATCCCATTCAAGCCAGCTATCCCCCTACTGGGAATTTTCCCGGAGGAACTGAAAATGTCATATCATAGTGATATATGCATACCTATGTTTATAGCAACACAGTTTGTGATAGACAAATCTTGGAAACAATCAAGATGCCTGTCTCATGAGGAATGGTTGAAAAAGATGTGATATTTTTATACAATGAAGTATTACTCAGCTATAAAGAATGATAAACTTGAAGCATTTATATTTAAGTGGATATCACTTGAAGATATACTCATAAGTGAAATAAACCAGATCCACATGTGTAAATATTGCATAGTCTCCCTAGTATAAGAACTCAAAGGAAGAAATACAGATAGAAAGGTAAAACACAATTACAAGGAAAGTGAGAACTTGAGGACTGGACAACAAGGAGAAGGTGAGAAGAAAAGCTGGGAAACAGGACAGGGACAAAGCCATACACTTGTATGCACAAGATGGGCAAGGCAATGCTCCTGACAAACATCAGTAGGTTTTTGAAACTAGAAGTTAATTGGTAGGATTCTTAACCTAACTATATATGCTTATACCTGTGAACCAAGCAACTGCACTGAAGATAGCAATGTGTAATAGAAGGGCCACCACTGGAATGCCTGTCATTCTGGTCTTCTAAATACATACTTCTTGTCATGACATACGGATTTTTACCATACTGTCTCACAAGTAAAAGGTATTTTTGTTTTTCTTTTTTTTTAATGGGTAATAAATGAAAATAAAAAGACACAGGGAAAAGAAAAAAAAGTCACAGGACTGTCCTGCTACAATGCTGTATATTGTTAGATTTCTAAATTTCTGTGCAAAAATATGTGTTTATTCCTATTTTTTTATTTTTTTCTTCATATTCTCTAAGGACTTAAATTTCAACACATCAATATTTGATGGAAGATATCTGTTCCATGTTATATCTAAGATGTTCGATATTTAGACAGATAGGGTAAACTGAACCTCATATGTTTCAGGGTAATAATAAGCTTCTCTTCTGGAGGGTTAACAATCTAAGTTTGCAGATCAAAAACTGGAGAAAATAAAGGGCTGCAAGGTCCACCAACATTTTGGCCCTAGCTTTTCAAGGTCAGTGAAGACTCGGGACATTGGAGAACCGGTACTGTAACATCATGTAACTCTATTGAGCCCCCAATTTTCTGATCAAGGAGATTATAGGGCCACAAAGGAATGTGATTGGTGATGTATAGTGTGCCTAAGGAGAGTCGCATGGAGAGAAAACTTTCTCTCAGGCTTTCACTGAGAGCAAATTGGCCAAACAATGGCCGTGACTTACCCACATGGCTGACACTGACAAATGATCTGCAAATTGTGGTACAGTGTTACAGGATAAATCCTGAGCAGACTTGACTGACATTATCAGATACAAAAATTAAATTTCTTGTTATATAGGTCTTGCTTTATCTTGGTCTTAACCATCTAGCAGAAAAGTATAAAAACGAGGTATATAAAGTAAAGCCATATTAATATGCTGAGCTAAAAGTTGTAGTGAACAACTTCTGCAGATAACCCACTACTATTGTGGACTACTGGACTGTGTTGGATTGTTTTGCTGAACTCAAGCACCTATAATATTTAGATGCCAATAGAATACCCATCTCCGACAGGACTGAACTGGAGAGGGAGGATACAGAGCAAGGACCATTTTGTATTTGTCTATACAGAATAGTTAGGATAGATGTACGGCTGCTTTTGCTTGGTTCAGTGGCAGAAAGGATTTGTAGTAGTACTGTTTGGATGGGATGTGCTGGCTGCTTCTTGTGCTGTGGATGACCACTGAGAAAAAAACAATGTACAATGTATTAATTATTGAAAATGTCCTATTAATCAGCTTGGAAACTGTCTCATTGATATTTGTTTCTCAATAAAATAAAAGTAAATTAAAAAAATAAAAAGATAGCTGGAGGTTATGATGGTGTGCTGTTGATTCTCCTGGAGAAGGCTGTCATGCCGGCTGTCCTCATATAGACCCTGTTCTCATTATCAGAGAAGCTCAGGCCCTAGGTGTTACTGAGAAGGGCTGCAGTTCCCTTACGGGGTGCTCTGGTCCTTACCTTGAGCATAGCTTCCTGGCTCCACAGAGCCTTCCTGCTGGCACAAGCCCTTTGTCCCTCTGGTGCAGACTTCTAGCCTCTTCCACAGGCCTCTGGGTCTGCCCAATGCAGATCCCTGATGCAGGTTTGCACGAGACATTGTCCAGTGCTTGGGCCTCCAGCTGGATGCATGCAGGTCATCGCCGTGGGATCCAGGCTCTAAGCTGGACTCTCAGGGTCTCTAATGTGTGGAAAGATTGCTTGCATTGTTTTGCATTTGACTTTTTGGGTTAATATTATAAAATAGTCCTATACATTATGTTTCCTATATTAGACCTATTCCCTTGTGAACCTTGGCTACAACACTAAGACTTGCTTTAATTTCATCAAATATTTTTGCTGTACTTATTGAAATCATACATTTCCTTTATTGATTTTCAAATTTCTAGATAATCTCACATTTGTGAGGAAACTACATTTTGCTCTTATTGGATTTTATTTTTTAAATTAATTTTATTGAGAAAGAAAGCAATGAGAGTTTCAAAACAGGTTAGTAGTACAGTTACAATAATTACTACATTGCATATTGTTGTCTTCGTAGTAGTTATTCATAGTACAAGATGCAGACATGATATCTTCTATAAACACTATTAGTTCAAAATTTTCTTCTCATTGAACCAAGAGAAAGTAGCTGTGTATCTATCCTAATGATTTTGTGTATATAGAGATATAGCTCACTACACAATGGTCCTGTATCTACATCCCACTTTTTTGTTTAGTTTTGTTAGAGATGGGCATTCCATTTCCATTCAAATATTGGAGGTGCGTGAATTCAGCAAGATAATCCAGTATAGTCCAATAGTCCATAGTAGTAGTGGATTTTATACAGTTTGAAAGTTAATGGGTTAGGTTTTATAATACTTTAAAATTTTTATATATGTTCATAAGTGTAATTGGCCTATACTCTTCTTTTCAGAATGTTTGTTAGATTATTTCAGACAACTAAAGACAGGATTTCTCGAAGCATCTTAATTCAGTTGTGTAGCAATGATCCCAGCATGCCCTGCGGTCACTGAGGGCACTCAGCCACATAGGGAAACGTGTTACATGGACATTTATTAGGCAAAATACAGGATGGAAACTACTAAGCACTAGGCTCACGTCATTAAAAAAAAAAAAAAAAAAAAATTCCTCCTTTGCACTTGTACAGCCCCGACTCAGCCATCCCCACAGGAGCCTGGCCGGCACTGGTTCTTGACCCATCATTAAAAAAAACAGAAAAGGAAAATAGCTCATGAGTCAGCCATAGAGCCCTATATCACATTCTCACTCTACTTCTGCCAAGATAAGTCAGAAAACACAGAAGGAAAATCCCATGTTTTAAATTTTCCTTTTGTTTATATTTGCTCTGAATTGCACATCTTAAAACAGGCATTTCCTTTTAATAAGACCTTACCTAAGAAGAGGTGAGGACTCCTTGTCTGTGCAACGAGGGTGCTAAAATGAGCTTCGGGTAAACGGCTTGGGAGGACCCCTGCGGGTGATCTATGACACCTGCCACTTTTCCTCTACCCCAGAGAGTGGCAAAGACATGGCCGTCCTGAGTGATGAATGTATTTGCAGGAAACATCACCAACTACTTAACAATCTTCAGAGTGAAAGATGAAGCTATAAAATGCATTACAAATAACACAAGAAATGTCAAAGTGAAGCAGGGTGTGTTGGAAGGGGCAAATGCAGTGACCAAATTCTCTGTCCCAGCGCGCTGTCACAACAGAAGTATTTCTATTTCCACTGGGCTCGATACTATGGGATAAAATGATCTGTTCCAACCACTGACCATGACAGAAAGTAGATATTTTAGAAGGTACCTGGAAAACATATGTTCTGTTCCACGCATGTGTTATCATCAGTGTCAATGAATATTTATGGTGCTAGCTTTTAGCCTTGCCTGCAAGTACTTGCATAAAAAACACAGAAACTATCTAGTCTGTCTCTCCTAGGACATTCCATTCCAAAGAGCAAGATGTATATGTGGCATTCTCTTTCAATGGCCAGATAATTACATTTTTTCCCTTCAACATGGAGATTCTGAGGAGCTGCAGTCCACCAAATAATGATTAAATCAATGGAGCTTAAATGTGTCTTTGAAGAAATAGAGAAGAAAACAGTTGATGACCATGTGCAAAAGTTCATTCCTCCTGTAGAGATTTTAAGCGATCATAAATTAGAGAAAGAGATGTATATGCAGCCAGGGATCATGGATCATAAACTAAACACAAGGGATGTGGGCCAGGTCACATCTTCAAGGAGATAAGCTGGCTCTGTCTCTCTGTCTCTCTGTTTCTGTCTGTCTCTGTCTCTGTGTCTCTGTCTGTCTCTGTCTGTCTGTCTGTCTGTCTGTCTGTCTGTCTGTCTCTCTCTCTCTCTTTCGCTCTCCTGAAGTGTGAAGCCTTTTCTGTATTTTGTCAGAGAAATATGATTTCTCACACTTAAGAAAATCTCCCAGCAAGTGTAACAGTGGATGGTAACCTGCCTCAGAGAGACAGCAGTGAGTCTAAAATCAACACAGCTAAGGGGTCCACTTGAAGAAAAGCTCTCAGAACCACCAACTGGGAGGCAGACTTGGAAGGCCAGGGCCTTGACAGTGAGCACCTCATCTTCACTGTATACAGACACGCACCTTGAGGAGAGGAGCCGCCACCTGACTCCAGCTGATGGCTGCCCTGGGGGACTGGCCAGCCAGCCAGATCTTACGACATCTTAAGAATAGCCAGAGATCTGCATGTGTGGGGGCAGTCTTCCTATTTTCAAATATTTAATAGAAATTCAAATTTAAAAAACATAAGAAGCTGTTCTTAAGACTCAGCCTCCAGCCATCCTGCTGGTACCTCTGGCACGCAGGGCCACAGTGATCTTGGAGGTTGGCAGAGCTGGATGGCAGTGCTTCTAGAAAGTTCTCCAGGGCTTGTGACTTGGGGTGTGCAGTTTGAGAACAGGGTGTGAACACAAAGAAAATATTATTGCAGCACAGCAGAAGGAGAGGACAGACTGAACGTGGGCAGAGAGCTACTTCCAGACCCCTTCCTTTGGGAATAGATTAAACACGGCCCTTCTTCTAGTGTTTGGACAGCTGGGGCACAAGGAGGATGTTAAGGCCGCCTTTCTCAAAATGTGGTCCACAGACTCTTACTGCGGATGTTCGTGTGAGTGCAGAGGCGCAGCTCTGTGAGCCCAACTCCAGCAGCCGTGTGTAATTCTGCTTACACACAGTAACTGAGGGGAGTAGGTGGATGCGCTTTAACAAGTGCCAGGCTATTTTTAGGCAAAGTGATGTTTAAGAAATGCTAGACAGAAGGCTTTTGTTTTTACCTTTTAATCCAGCCCAGAGCTTCTTCCCTGAGCAGAAGTGTGTGGCCCTGTTCTGATCACAGCTGACTGGGCTGCCCCCCGGGAGACCCTGACTGGGTCCTCCATCTCCACCGCCCTCTTCCCAACACGCACACTTTCGATTCTCAATCGAGTGGCTCTTGAATCCGCCCAACACAATGAGTCACTGACCCTCTACGAACACCGGGTCAGACAAACAAGCTGCACCCCAGCAGACTGACCTCGGTGCCCTTGCTGGCACGCGGCACGGTCAGCTGCGTTGTGCTGTCACTTAGCAGATGGAGCGTCCTGCAAAGCGAAGGTCTACGTTGCATGAACTGCAGCACGCTCACCAAGGGCAGGGCAGGGCAGGGGCTTCTCATCAACATATTCTTGATTACACCAACCATGTATCTAACTCTTGTGTGGAAAATCTCCAGCTGCTTCTGTACCATGACAAATGTTGTCCACCTAGAAGTAAATTACAAACCCCCTTCTCCAAAATACCTCACCCACTTGCTACAATGTGTGCCTGAACTTAGCGCCCTTCGGTCTGCATGTTCCTGATTGATATCAAACATTGTGCATTTGAGTGCATACTTTCTTTCCTCCAGAGTAGGGATCAGAAAAAAAAAAAAAAAAAAAGGTAAAAGAGTAGAGAGCATATGTTTTAATAGGAAATAAAGTAAGCAGAAAATAACACGTGGTTAAGGCCTAGGATAAAGGAGGATATTTTGTCAGCTACTGAGGAACTGAAAAGCCAAGGTACAACCTGAGACAACCAGACACTGGGAAGGAGCCTGTCTTGCTCCCCGGACTCTTCAAATAATGTGGACCTAAGGCACAATAAAACAAAGGCCATCCGCTCAGCCATGCGGCAGCGGCTGGAGTCCTACCTGCCGTGTCCTCATCCCCGCCTGCTGTTCTACTCACATCTGTATCTCAGCCAAGGAAGAGTAACAGCAACGCAGCCGTGTGTGTCGGTTTCCACACAGAGAATGGTGGCTTCTCTGTGTCTTCTGAGTCGCATGAGTGAATGATGCTCCAATCGTCGCTCCCGAGCCAGCCACGGCTGTAGGGGAACGATATCAGCTCTTAATTCTATTTGTACAAGAAAATGCATTGCAAATTTAGACTTAAAAACAACTCCTCCTGGTCTTAATACTCTCTTTTCTAAATTATTCTTAAAAACTAAATACTCATTTAACTTGATCCCTAGTCCCCAACTGTCGGGGGAGGGGCAAATGGGAAGTTCATGCCCTGAGACACCAATCAGTTGCTTTATTGTAGGGCTACTATTGAGTTGGATTAACCCCCAAATTCTAAATTGAAACACTAATTTCTAGTATGTCAGAATCAACTGTATTCCAAGACAAATTCTTTAGAGGTATTTAGGAGCTGGGGAGATTGTTTGGCAGTCTAAGTACATGTTGGCAGGTGCAAGGGCCTGGGTTTGATCCACAGCACCACATGCCATGCCAGCCCCGTGCCAAGCGAGCCACCAAAACCAGGCATGGTGGTGCAGGCCTGTAATCCCAGTGCAGGGGGAGGGGGCTGAGACAGGAGGATCACTACGAGGCCGAGTTACGTAGCAAGACCTTGTACCAAATAAATAAATAAGATTTTTTAATGTAAAAAATAAAGAGACAGTGAAGTTATAATGAGTCTGTGTGGTTGGCTAAGGCAGCCTGGTTGGTGTCTTTCTAAGAAGACACTTGGGCAAGCAAAGGGGACACCAGTGTTTTCCCTTGGGGGGAAGACCATGTGCAGCCGTAGAAAGTGTGGCTGAGGACGCCCCAAAGAGAAAGGCCCACAAAAACCCTAACCTGCCAGAACCCTGGCCGTGGCCTTCTGGCATCCAGAACTTTTTTTGGGGGGTGGGGGTACCCGGGATTGAACTCAGGACCCTGTGCTTGCCAGGCAAACGCTTATTCACCGAGTTATCTGGCATCCAGAACGTTAAGAACTTAAATTTCTGTGGCTTAAGCAACCAAACTGTGATGCTTTGTTACGCCAGCCCTAGAAAGCTAATGCAGATGGCCTGTCAGATGCAGATGGCTAGCATTCCAAATGGCCCCTTGCCCCACATCTAACTGTGGTCTTGGTTCGCCATCTGATCACACTCAGCCTAGAGTGACAGCAGTTTCAGGCTTGATGTGACACATCGGGCAGCATCAGGAGGAAACTGAGATGGGGCCGTGATTACGACACAGCCTACTTTTGCAAGGGAGGGCTGTGAGGAAGGTGGGAATGGCAACGACCAGTGTACGGGGAGTAGGCTAGTTTTCCTCAGCTGTGGGAGTGCGGTAGCCCCACCTGAGAGCTATGGATCTGCCACCGACTACCTCTGTCCCAACACCAAGTAAGTCTAATCAGAATCTCATAGGCGAGGCCTGGTCACTCTGCATTAGGGAGCTGAGCCCTCGGCCTTCACATCTGGGCGCCCTGCACTAGGGAGCTGAGCCCTCGGCCTTCACATCTGGGCGCCCTGCACTAGGGAGCTGAGCCCACAGTCTTCACATCTGGGCGCCCTGCACTGGGGAGCTGAGCCCACAGCCTCTCCCACCGGGCTATGGCCCTAGCCCAGATTTTATTTTTTAAGACGCAATCTCACTAAGTCACCCGGGCTGGGCCCAAACCTGTGATCTCCAGGCCTGGGCCTCCCAGAGTGCTAGGATTACAGGTGTGTGCCACCTGCAGGCCTCAGAGTTTTTCAGAACCCCAGATTATTCTAAAATGCATATAGGCCTGAGAGGGACTGAGTTACAAATTAAATTTCTCTCTCTCTCTCTCTCTCTCTTAAAATCTTTTTCTCATTTTGTTTTGCTTAATTTTGTGTTAGGGTCTCCCTAAATCACCAGATTGCTCAGGTTGAGCTCTGACTTCGAATCTTCCTACTTCAGGCCCTGTTGTGCTGGGTTGACAGTTGGGTGCCACCATATTTTTGTCTTTTACTGAGATAGCTACTGAGGCTCTTCGATACGGAGAGCCAGCGGTATTTCAGGGCTATAAAGTCCATAGGACAGAGTAAGAATGGAAGAACTTGCCATTTTAGGTGCGTAAAAAACTACAAAAGCAAAACGTCTGCTTGTGTGTGCACCACATTTCGAGTAATTCCCCTGAGGTGAGCCCTTCTTCATAAAGCGCTGTCCTGCACGAGGCCTCAGCCTTCCCAAGCCCTGACTAGAGACATCTTTCTATTCCCGCGTCCCCAGCTACGGATGCGGGAAGGAAGCTTCTTTCGGGGGTAATGGGATCACCCGGTGCAGTCCTGCAGCTTGGGCCCTGCCTCAGAAGCTCCGGGCAACGGCGCCAGGGGGACCACCCAAGCCTGAGACCCCGCCCTGCCACCCTGCACTGTGCGGCTGGGCCACCCGTCCTGGGCCCTGGGTGGGGGCTCCGGCTGGAGCTGGGGACCCGACCCCCAGGCACCGGCGGGTTGGGGAGCGCGGAGCAGCCCGCAAGTGGGAAGCTCGAGAGCCCCATGCGGGAGCCCGCCGGGTGCGCGGCTCCCCGCGGTCTCCGACCTGGAGACTGTGCCCAGCATGCTGGTTCTCCAGGGCACAAGGTGGCTGAGGCAGGACTGCGGCTTCGAGCCCAGTCTGTACAACTGAGTGATGTTAGGAGACCGAGTCCCGGAAGAAAGCAATGATGTAACGCCTCCTGTTCTTCTTCCTGCCGGCCGTCCTTGAATCTTGCCGGCTGCCCCCGCCGCCTCGCCTGGGCCTGCGGACCCCGCTGAGCCCGGCTGGTCGCCCCCGGGCTGGCGCTGCGGAGCGCGTTTCCGTTGCACGGTGTGCCATGGGCAGGGCACGCGTCCAGAGCCCGACGCATTCCAGCCCTGACCAGCTGGGAAGCAGGTTCCCTGAGCGCTACCTGTGTCCTGTCTGTAAATGAGGAATGACAACCGCATGGAGCTTTTGGAAGACCAAGTCGTTGCTTGACTGCTTGACACAGTATCGGTTCTCCTTCTTTAAGAACCCTGAATTTATTATTTGAAGAACTCCATTTTTGTCCATTTTCTACTAGATGTATTGCCGTGTGAAAAACTGGCAATGTTTCAAGGTGTGGTAATA
Source organism: Octodon degus (assembly GCF_000260255.1). Classification (NCBI taxonomy): domain Eukaryota; kingdom Metazoa; phylum Chordata; class Mammalia; order Rodentia; family Octodontidae; genus Octodon; species Octodon degus. The sequence continues at coordinate 11,528,786 of NW_004524620.1, read as the reverse complement.
AGATATAGTCTAACATAAATTTTCCTATCTTTCGGAGAATCATAAAACTTATTTTATTATGATATAACATGAGTATTTCCACAACATGCACCTTTCATCCATAATAATTTCTTTTTCTTTGGCAGAGTCTCACTATGCAGCTTGAACTCGTGTTAATCCTCCTGTTTTCGGCCTTCCCAGCACTAGGATTACAGGTGCCCACCACCATGCCCAGACTCATCCATAATGAATTTTAATAAAACAGCAATATTTATTGAAACTAATCTAGCAGCTGCTAAACGTTTCTTGAGCACCTTCTCTAGGTTAGACCCAGTGCCAAATATTACAAAGGCTTAGAAGATAAAAATTTTCTCTAGTGATGTGTGAGTTCTAACAGCATATATAAACATCAACAAGACAATGTCTGTAACCAGAAAGTAGAGTTAAAATAAACAAAGCAAAAATCCCATTATAAGCTTCAAATAAAATCAAGCAATTCACTATAGAACGTTTTTCATTCAGTCAATTTACAACTCACATCTTAACTCCGAATCCAGTGACTACAGTTCAGAGTCAGAGTTTCGTTTCCCCCATAGAAGGAAATTGGCCAGCAGATCCACATTTAGCTTCTGGTACCAGACGCCTGGGTTCAAATCCAGCCCTCGTGCATTAACAGCTCGTGGGTCCTGAGCACTAGAATCTGTGTGTTCCAGCTTCCCCACATGTAAAATGGGGGTGTCTATGATAGAGACCCCGAAGGTCCTTACGAGGAATAGAAGATTTTGAAAAGTGCCTGAGTCCTGCTACGCACTTTATGCAATCCGATCTCCTCATGCAGCAATTGCTCACGCTTATTTCCAAGTAGTATCAGACACCTGGGAATTTCTTTCCCTTCTGCACTCTGTGAAAGCCAGTAGCCTTCCAAAAGCTTGCGGCCCCTGTATCTTCCTGTTTGTAGCTTGTCTTTGAGTTTCCCTCTCTGCCCAATCAGAACATCTCAGCCTGGAGCAGCTGGCTGAGTGGTGAAGGCGGCTGTGATATTTAAGGAAGCCGAAAGCACCGGGGTTTGACTGTGACGGAAAGCCAGGACCTGCCTGGGCAGCTCTGCACAGGGTACCTTCGGCCGCCCACCTGCAAAGCCCCGAGGAAAGCCTGTCTGTACTCCATCCACCTCCAAACTGTGGGCAGCTTTGAGATCGCCTCACCTCTCCTCTGCAGGCTGTACCTGTCACACCCACGGCCAGGTGACCTCAGCCTTAAACAGTTCTCAGGCGGAAGCTGTGCCCCTCTCCTTTTCCCTGAAAGGCACAAAAAAAATGTGTCCCTGACTCCTCTAAAATTCTGTGCTGATAATTGTCCTGATTTTAAGTCTAACAAGAAAAAAAAAAAAAAAAAAGCAAGACAATTTAATTTGTGAAGCCCCATTCGCTGGCACAACACCTGCTGAATGCAAAAATTAAATCAGACTTTTCTTTTACTTAATTGGACCTCATGTCTCTGCCTAGTTTCTCCTGAACAATAGGAATTCCTTTTCAAAATGGAGATTTGGAAGACCATTATTTAATTAAATTGTTTTTTTAAAAATAAATGATTGCATATGCTGTACATTACTGCCCTCCAGTGGTCACCGCTATTATTGACACTGGTATTTTATTGGGAGAGAACAAGGCTGGGGCGATAATTTCTTGACTTAACTTTGATAAGGATGGCTTGTTTTGCTCGGTGATCAGTGCTCACTGTCTTTCTGGTTTGAAAATTTGTTATTCAAACAGTAATTAATCTAAAACTGGAGGCAGGATCAGCAAGATAGCTCAGCTATCTAAAGCGCCTGCTAAGGTAAGCTTAGGCAGTCGCAGGGGACCGCGGTTTCATCCCTGGCACCACATGCCACACCAGCCCCACCCTCAGGGTGGGCTGAGCCGGCCAAAGGGGGGGGGGTCCTGAAGGCATTAATAAGAACTGCAACAATTAATTATGAGTCCCAAATGACTATAAAACATGTATAATGATTTTATACTTGAATTTTGCTCGGTTTTTTGTGGTACCGGGGACTGAACTCAGGACCCTGCACTTGCCAGGCAAGTGCTTATTCTACTGAGCTATCTCCCGGGCCCTATACTTGAATTTTGGGGAGGCGAGTTTATCTGCTGTAGCCGGGTATCACAGAAAAGTAGCATAACTCCGGGCCCCAGTGAGTGGCTTGGCACCATCACGGTGCCCAAAGTTCTCCCAAAGTAAGCAGAACAATGTTCTTTATTCAGCGTAGTTTTTAAAATAAATATACAGCACATCACCTGCACCGCTCCTTCAGCTTGTTAAAGAGCCGCAGCCGACAGAGCCAGACAGCTGCGACTGGGGTCTGGCTCCGCCTCCCCCGGCTGACCTTAGCGGGTTGCGACCTGACTCCTCTACCTCATTTGTAAAATGGGAACAAAGATATTTCTCACCGCAATAAAATGAGGGTCAGTTTGGATCGTGAAAAGACGCATTCAGCATAGCTTAAGAGCAGGAAGGCGGGCGGCGGGGAGATGGCTCAGGGGAATAAGCACTTCTCTGGCAAGCGCAAGGGCCACGAGTTCAATCCCCGGTTCCACCAAAAAAAAAAAAAAAAAAAGGAGTTTCCCAGCGTTCCTTCTCCCTGCAGGAGGCTCCACCCGCTCGCCGAGCGTGCCGCGATTCGGGGCAGCTGCCGGCGCGTGCCGCGGTGTGGCCACTGCCGCTGCCCTGGACCTGTGGCGGAGGCCGGTGTGAAGCATGAGGCTGGGTCCGGAGGAGTGTAAACACCGGAGTACCATTTAATCCTGTAGCTATTTTTGTTTGAAATAGGCGAAGTGATGGAAAGCGGTCCACCCTTTGGCCCCAACAGATTCCGGGCCTAAGGCGATAACTGCTGACCAGTTGATGGGTGGGCTGGGCGCTAATTGTTTTGTATCAACTCCTGAAATAGAAAATAATCAAGAATCGCTGAATCAGAGAAGGGTAACTTAACCTTCACTGTAGAAAGTGAGCTGAATAAGTTCCATGGGAATTACAAGTGATTTTTCTCTTCCAAACGGCATTAATTAGGAAACACTGACTGGGCTTCCTTGCCCAGACAACCCCCTGAGGTACCCAGTCATCCCCAGATTTGCTTTGCTCTAGCGTTTTATTGTCCTTGTCATTGTTGTCTTGGTTTGTGGACTCACTGTTCTGAATAATAAATATTCAATAAAAGCAGTAAGTATGGTCATTAAATGAAACAAGCCCTCTTCATCAAGATTAGGGTGTCTGCCTAGCGGTCTTAGAGCCCAGTGTAGGGATCACATAGCCAGCCAGCCCCTTGTGGAGTGTTTGCCTAGAAGTGTTTCTTCCATTTGAAAATGCATCCACATTTGTGTGACCAACTTTAATATGCTAAAAAGAAATGAGAAAAATCTCGTGGCCCTTGGGGAAACAGTGAAGAAAAGAAAATATGAGATGAGCATAATGCTTTTTTTTTTTTTTAAGCCTGTAGGAAGTAAGAAAAAGATAATTTGTAATTCCAACTTCAAAGAGAATTTTTGACATATCTCCGCTCAGCAGGCCCTAAGACCCTCCGTGAATGCGGGCATTCCAGGCCACAGACCTCAGCGAGGACCAACAGCATCAGCCACAAAGAAAAGGGGCACAACTAGAGGCGGGGGCGGGAGGGGGAAGCAAAGGGACACAAGGGAAACTGGCGGTCCTAGTGCATGTGCCAATCCCAGAATGACTCTAAAATGCCTGTACTGTAAACTTGTACTAATAAAATGCAATTTTTAAAAACAGAACTTCTGAGCAGCTTCGGAGTTCAAAATGTAAGTATCCTTTATGCAAGCCTGCCATCTGGAGGTCGGCTAGAGAAATTCCTAGCCTCGCAGCATCTATGCCATGTAATAAAGAGCTTGATTTTGAGAGAAACCAAAATACAAAGAACAAATAATGCAGAACAGGTTCTAGTACTACAGGAACTGTGAGTCTCAAGCTCTCACCCTCCACCGCTTGACGGGAAGTAATAGTGCCAGTTTCCCCCAGCTGAAGAGCTCTAGGAATACACCCGCGGTTCAGTTTGGTTACTGCATGTGGCGGTGAGCGAGAACCACTACAGTAAGAGGTGTCAGAAGGGATTCCCCACAGCATTTAAGGGCTAAGGAAGCGGGCCTTTGTCTGGTGTAGAAGTATGGAGCTTGTTATGATCATGAGACAGTATCGATACAGTGTTAAGGTCTTCAGGTCATTCAGATTTCGTCTATACTTACTATCCCTCTCTGTCCCCTTTCCTTTCTTCTCTCCACTTCTTTCTCTGTCCCTCTCTCTTGTTTCTCTTCGTTCCTTCTCCTTTCTTTTTTCCCTCCCCTTCCCTCTCACACGTCCTTCCTGCCTCCCTTCCCAAGCCCCTTCCTTCCTTCCTTCTTTCCTCCCTTCCTCTTTTTCTCTCTCTCTCCCTCCCCTTCTCTCTCCCTCCCTCCCTCCCTCCCCCTAGAGCTTGGTATTGAAGCCCCCCCATGTGCCATACTGCTTCCCCAGCCACTATTACCCTTTGTGGCTCCACAATCCCATCCAAACTACATTTATTTATTTTGTCCCATTAGGTTGTCTTGCATAGGACAGTTTTTCAGCCTTATTTCTCATCAGCATAACTTTTCTTACAAGTCAAATGTTTTCTAAACATTTCTCCCCTGAAACACTTCCCTCATGATTAAGATAGGATCATAAGTTTTGGGCTGGGGGCCACAGAGGTAAAGCCCCACTTTCATCCCATCATGTCAAGATATATCCTCAAAATGATTTATCGTTGTCCATACTGACCTCACTCACTTGCCTGAGGCAGAATCTGCTGGGTTTCTCTACACTGAAGTTACTGCAACTGTACCACTTTCTTTAGAAAGAAGTCACTACACACAGACCGCATGTGAAGAGCAGAAACTTGTGCTGCCACCTTGTGAGGGCAGCAGGGTCGCTACATCAATTATTTGGAATTCTACTTGGAAGACTTTTCCACTCTCTGCCTCACTCATTTCTTTATTCAGTCCCTGATCTGTGTCAGCACACAGGCAAGGAGAACAGAAGCAGGTGGTAGGGACCCGTTGCTCCAGAGGGAGCAGGGGGAGCCCCAGCAGAAGGCCAGGCCCATGTTGTTCCACCGCCAAAGCCCCGGAGTGGAATAGGGAAGACCCATCCAGTCATGGAGGGTGCTGGCAGTTGGGAGGCAGGCCAGGGGGAAAGCTGCTGGGGGAAGAGGCTGGGGCCACTCAGAGGTGACTCAGGTGGCTCCCAAAAGCCACTGTTAGCCCTACATACAAAGAAGGACCAGAAGCGACCTTCTGGTCTGAGATCATCAAAACAGCCCTGACACAGTGGCGCCAGCACACAAAACCTTTGTCTTGTGGAAAGACAAAGGCGTTCCCCCTGCCCCAGAATCAGCAAACGGGGGAGCTAATGGTATGGGACAGAGGAAGCTGTGCAGGACCAGGAAGGAGACAACCTCTAGGGATCTGAGAGCAGCCCCTGCTTCCCCAGCCAGGAGCACGCTGGCCACTGGAATAGCACCTGGGGACAGACATTGTAAGGACAGGTGGCACCCAAAGTGCGTCAGCTGAAGCCTAGCCCTCGCCCTCACAGCCAGGTCAGTGCCTCAGCCATAACCACTCCTACTGTGAGCTGCGGGGGAGGGTACCCAGCACATCTCTGGGATCCAACCTGGACACTACCATCACACGGTGGACATCAGAGGAATTCTATTATCTCCCCCCTTTTCAGGCTGATTGGGGCAGGGTTTGCTTGGTTTTGTTCTGATTTGTTTTGTCTTATTGTGTTTCTTTCTTCCTGGCTTCTCTTACTGGTTTTTTTTTTTCTTTTGAATAATTAGATTATATATATATCTGGGGATTGAACTCAGGCCCTTGTGCTTGCCAGGCAAGCATATTAGTCTACTGAGCCATCTCCCCGGCCCCTTACCTGTACTTTCTGTTCTTTGACTGGTCTCTCTCTTCCCCCAGTTAGCTCTCTTGATTTTACGTTTTCATATAAGGAACAGTCTCTCTCTCTCTTTCTCTGTTTGCTTCGACATGTTTTGCTTTCTCTTTCATTTCTCCTTTACACACTGTTCTCCAAGCTCCCCAGAACTGAGTGACTGGCCTTAGCCTCACAGCCTGGCTTCTGCTGCGTTTCTCCTCATTTACCTCTGTTTTGTCCCCATCCCTCTTAAGTACCACTCAAACAGGATAAACTCCATCTAGCAAGGGGAAGCCCATCGCATACAAGCTCCTGGTATATGTTAGATTTTGTTATGTAACTGTAGAGCCTACTCTGAAGGTTAAAGCGACCAAGTTAGTAGTTATCACAGTTTGGCATTTGTTAGGCTGTGTTTGATGATACTGTTGTTGGTAACTGTACTCCATTGGTGGGAAAGTCACGCATGCTGTGATCAGTCTTCCTCCCTTGTACAACACTGTTGTGCTTGTCTAGGGTCATGACCATCAGCATAGTCCAGGAAGTACCAGAGGATGGTGTGCTGAGTGGAATAAATATCAACTTCTCATCCGAAAAAACCCGGGAAGATAGGTTCTTAGGATAAGACACAAAGGTCAAGCGCTACCTACAGCCAGAAAACAGTTCTGAGAAACAGACTTTTCCTAGGGAGGCATCGACACTAGAGGTAAGGCTGCCCACCATGTGAAATCTGCCCGCACCAACACAGAAAGGAAAACAGAGAAAATGCCGAAAGGCGGAGGCAACTCCAGACCTCCATCCCACCCGGCCAAGTCCAAAGCACAATAAGAGAGGACAACTGAGACCACAATCCCGAAATGAGATACATCTTACTGGACCTTTCCAAAATGATAGCAGCAGGAGTGAAGAAACAGTGGATATAGCTGTAGAAAAAATAATCTTTCAGGCAAAAATAGAAATGATCAAAATGAAAGACACGCCTAACGTATCTAGAGTAGACACAGATTTTTAGAAAATATAGGCGCTTGGGAAAACGGTGGAAACTATGAATGCCCAACACAGGGAGGAAGCAGAAGCTGTGAAACAGATCCCAATACATATGACCAGCAGATTAAAACTTCCGCTGAAATTATACACAATATATGGAATTAACACAAAGATTGACTATCAAATGTAGAAACATGATTGTAGTTGTTGACTATGAAAAAGCAGTATTTTTTATTTTTAAAAAATATTTATTTATTTATGTATTTATTTGGTACAGGGTCTCACTATGTAGTTCAGACTTGTACTCGTCTTCCTGCCTCAGCCTCCCCAGTGCTGGGATTACAGGCGTGTGCCACCACACCTGGTTCTGGGGCGGCATGGTTCCCCCAGGTTCTGGGGCCCCACACAGTACGTAGTATGAGGGATTGAACCCTCATCCTTGGGCTTGCTACGTAGGCACTTAGACAACTAAGCTGGCTCCCCAGCCCAAAAAGCAGTATCTTCAAAATCACAGGATATCATGAAAACTCAGTCCAGCAGTAGCAAGATGAAGCAAAGAAGGGTAGCATATGACCGATTGGGGTTGATGAGAGACAACTGAAATGACATTAAAAATCTCTTCACAGGGCCAGCGAGATAGCTCAGCAGACTAAAGCACCTGCTTAGGCAGGCTTAGGCAAGCTCAGGGACTGTAGTTGGATCCCTGGAACCTGGGGCTGCTGCGGCGGCCCCGCCCCTGGGCACGCTGAGCCCCACCCCTGCTCCCGTGTGCACCGAGCCACCCACTGAGACCAGCCTGGTAGTGCACGCCTGTAATCCTAGCACTGGGGAGGCTGAAACCAGGAGGACACTATGAGTCCAAGCTGCGTGAGACCCTCTAACAAATACATGAAAAAATAAATAAAACTCTTCACAGAAGTAGTGCCAGAAAACTTCCCAAACATGGATAAAAAATTAGATATACAAATAAGTAAAGGTATAGAGCCCCGGTGAGTGATAAACAAAACACCTACATATAAGCATAACATAGCCAAGATCCCAGAAACCCAGGACAAGCACAGAATATAAAACATGCAGAGAAGAAATAGATCACTTGCAAAGGAAAGCCCATCAGAGTAACAAAAGACAGTCCCACAAGCACCAAAGTCAAGAAGAACTTGGGGTACAGTATTTCAAGTCCTGAAAGAAAACAAACTTCAACCCAGAGGGATGCACCCCACAGAGTTTATCTTTCAAAGTTAATGGAGAAATGAGATGCATGTAAAGAACAACTGAAGAAATGTATGTCCACCAAACTAGCTCTGCACAACGCCCTGGAAGATATTTCAGGACAAGATAAGGAAGATCAAAATTCCAAGAATAAAAAAGCAATCAGGCAGCAAAAGCAGAGCTCAAATGTAGGAGGAAATTACAAAGACCAGGGCAGAAGTTAAAGCATGGACATTAAGAAAACAATACAAAGAATCAATGATCAAAGAGTAGGGTTTTTTCAAAGATTAAATTATCTTAATTAATTCTTTCTCATATGGGACAAAATAGCTGATGGTCAAATTAAGGAAGAAAAGGTTCACTTAGCTCACAGTTTATGATGGTTTCAGTCCATAGTCAGCTGACTCTAAGGCAGGGAGACACATGGCACAGGGGAACGGTTCAAGGTGGCAGAAGACAGCAAAAGCAATAAAGCTGCAGTTGGCGGGGAAGCCTCTTGCCCTCCACTAGTGTGTGCAGCCTACCTGCCCTAGGACAGGAAGAGCACTCATGCCAGGTCTCTGCCCTCGTCTTGCACAGGCTCAAGATATTTACAGTGAGGAACTTGGCTCCCTAATGAGTCACTTAGTTAAACTTCTAAAGTTCTCAAGTTGACACAGTGAAAACATCCCACAGCAGTAAGGTGACGTTGTCTGCACCCTGGTATGTAGAACTGCTGAGGCACTTAATCAAGGTGCTAGACTGTTCAAGTGGACACAATTTATCAATCATTGCAAAATAAACTTAATAAACCTTGAGCCAACTTTATCAAAAAGAAGACTCAAATCCATGCAGTTAGGAATAAATAGGGAGAAATTCCAAAGGATCCCATGGAAATCCAGATTATCAATATTTATTTCAAGATAATTTGCAGTCAAGCAAGAAAATACAAAAGAAATGGACAAATTCCTAGATACATATGGATTGCAAAAATCGAATAAAGAGAATACAAAGATTCTAAATAATCCCATATCAGTCAATGACTGTACTACGAATTTCTATCAGTTTTTTGAAGGGTTCCTTTAATGCTTAAAATGTTTATTTTGCCCAGTTTTCCATGTTCCTAACTGGTGATCTGAGGAAGTGCATCGAAGACAGCAGCGTGCCATATGACAACCACTGTTGAACCTGTCGTCTTGGTTTTTTGTTTTGAAACTGTATATGGCATAGAATGTCTCATCTGTTATTTGTATTCTCTTTAAAATAAAAATACCTATTTTCTCTTCAGATTGTATAAATCTTTCTCCTTTTATTAAAATAAAAATAAAAATATAAAGAAATGAAATTGAAAATGCAGTTAAAATTTTACCAACAAAGAGAAGTCCAGGTCCCGATAGATTCACTGCAGAATACTATAAGAAATTGAGAGAAGATCTAATGCCACAAGTGAAGAAACTCTTTAAGGAAATAGAAAGGGAAGCAATATTTCTAGTCATCACAGGAGGCAAGTATCACTTGATACCAAACCTAGGGAAGGATACCACCAAAAAGGAGAACTACAGGCCAAGCTCCCTAATGAACATAGGCATACAAGTCTTCAACAAGATCCTGGCAACCAGAATGCGGAAAATCATCAAGAAGATTATACACCATGACCACTGGGATTCATCCCAGGAATGCAGAATGGTTCAACATATGCAAATCAATAAATGTAATGTACCATATCAACAGAGCCAAAGACAAAAAAATTCACATGATCATCTCAATAGACTTAGAAAAAGCATTTGACAAAGCCAAGCATCCATTCATGATAAAAAAAAAACCCTGTGAAAACCTAGAATAGACAGTCTGTATCTCAATTTGATGAAGGCCATCCATGACAATTCAAAAGCCAACACTGTACTAAATGACCAAAACTGAAAACTTTCACTCTAAAATAAGGAACAAGGCAAGGATGTCTACTGTAACCACCACTCCTATTCAATACAGTTCTGGAAACTTTAGCCAGAATAATCAAACAAGAAAAAGAAATAAAAGGAGTAAGGAAGGGCCAGGGAGATGGCTCGTGGAATAAGCGCTTCCCTAGCAAGAACAAGGGCCTGAGTTCAATCCTTGGTTCTGCCAAAAAAAAAAAAAAAAAAGAGTAAGGATAGAAAGGAATCAGTTATCATTATTTGAAAATCACATGATACTCTACATAGAAGACACCAAAAACTTTACCAAACACTGGTAGAATTACTAACTAAATTCAGTACCTAGCTGGATCCAAATTTAACACTCAAAAATCAATCACCTTTCTGAATGCCAAAACACAGAGAGAAATAGAGAAGCTACACCTTTCAAAATAGCAGAGAGAGACAGAGAGAGAGACAGAGACAGACAGACAGACAGACAGACAGACAGACTTAGGAATCAATATAACAAAAGAAATAAAACATCTACACATTGAAAACTATAGTACTCTGAAAAAGGATCCTGAAGAAGATATTAAAAATAAGATATCCCTTGTTCTTGGATACACAGAACCACTGTAATAAAAATGGCCATACTTGCAAAGCTGTTACACAGACTTCATGCAATCACAATCAAAACAACAATGTTGGACCCCACAGAACTAGAGAAAACAATTATAAAATCCATTTGAAACTAGAAGAGAGAATGGCAAACACCATGGTGGGCAACAAAGGCAGGGTAGGGAACTTCATGATCCCCAACATAGTATAGTAAAACTATACTATGAGGCTAGTGTGATAAAAACAGTACAGTGCTAGCAGACAAATAGACAAAAACAGGCCCAAGGATAAGTGGAACAGAATAGCAGATGCAGAGACAACTTCAAACACACTCAAAGATTATTCATCTTTGACAAATGATCCAAGTACATTCGCTGGAAGAAAGACAGCCTCTTTAATAAATGGTGCTGGAAAAACTTGTTTTCCACACTCCAAAGGCTACAATGAGACTATGTCTATCACCATGCACTAAACTAAAGTTGAAGTGGATCAAAGTTCTAAAAATTAAAGCAGGCACACTAAATCTCCTGGAAGAGAGAGTAGGTAAACCTCTTGAAAACGAAGGTGTAGACAAAGATTTCTTAAGTAAAACCCAGATTGCGGGCTGGAGAGATGGCTCAGTGGTCTAAAGCACCTACTTGAAACAAGCTTGGCAAAGCACAGGGTCCGCGGTTCGATCCCCAGCACCACATGCCAGCCAGACCCGCCCCCTGGTGGGCTGAGCTGGCCACACACACACACACACACACACAATAAATAAGTGTAATAAATAAAAATAAATAAATATTAAAAAAAAACAAAAACAAAACCCAGATTGCATGGGAAATACTACAAAGAATCAAACACTGGGATCTCATCCTATTAGAAAGCTTTTGCACAGAAAAAGAAATTACCAACAGAATGAAAAGACAACTAGAGTAGAAAAAATTTTTAGCTAATTGCTCAGAGAAAGGACTAATATATAGATCATATAGACAGTTGAAAAAAATCAGACCCGCCAAATTGAAAGGCCCAATCCAAAAATGGGCAACTGAGATGCAAACCCAATTTTAATAGCATGATATATAAATGGCAAATAAATATATGACAAAGTGTTCAACCATTTAAAGTGCCTGCTTCGGCAAGTTTAGGCAAAGTGCAGGGACCACAGTCCAATCCCCAGCACCACATGCTGTGCTAGCCTTGTTCCCAGGGCAGGCTGAGCTGACCACCAAAAAATATAAATATAAATAAAAAAAATAATAAAGAAAACAACTTTATCAATGACAGTTCAATCAAAACTTACATTTGAAGCATAAATTTATGGCTTTCATACTATAACCTGCCTGAAATATTTAGTTTTTCAAGAATAAACAATTGAAAAACGTAATTAAATAAGGATTATCTAAGAGGGATCTCTAGGAAAACTGTACAAAGCCTTAGTAGTTCTCTACATGGGGTAAGCAACAACAGGAATTTTGCTTCTTTAGGTAAAGAAAGTGGGGGCTGGATCCGGGGTGTCAGAACAATCGAGAATGACGGGCAAAAGGCGAGGGAATGGCATCTCATAAGCATGCTGGGGCCCGAAGAGAAATTACAAATGCTTTTCTGAGAAAGGCTTGCCAAGCATGAGAGTCGCCAAGCCTGACGGAGACTCCAGAGCCAACTCAGCTGAGTTCTCTGTGTGTCTTCCTGTTGCCAGCTCTTGGAAAATGTCATGTGGCTTGCGCACCGGCACTAAGGAAAGATGCAGTAGGTTTCTGGTGTCTCTCATGAGCTAGTGTTCCCAGAAAGCGTTCACACCCTTTATGGTAAAAGGAAAAAGTATTTGTGCATACGAGTCTAGAAAAACATTTGGTGCATATCTATTGTGTCTGTCTTTCTGGTTAATCATAAAATAACCCTTTTAACTTGAAAGTAATGAATGACTGAAAGGTTTTTTTTTTTTAATAGAATATTATTCATCCAAAGATGAATCCTCTATAATTTATTAATTTTAAATTACTAACCTAGTAGACAAATTCTCATAACAAAGTTTGGAAAATTTTAGACAAAACTAATTAGTCATTGTTTTTATTGCTCTGTGAAAACTTATTTCCTATTGCTGTGACTAGTTTAAGACATTTAATATAGAATTTGTTTTTAGAGCCGGCCAAATAGCTCAGCAGACTACAGTGGCTGCTTAGGCAGAGCTTAGCAGCCAGGGTTCAATCCCCGGCCTGCCCCCTGGGCACGCTGAGATGGTGATTGAGATTGGTCATGGAGGTGCATGTCTGTAATCCCAGCACTTGGGAGGCTGAAAACAGGCAGATCACTATGAATCTGATCCTGTAGATCCTGTCCTAATAACATAAAAAAAGAAATATTTAATTTGTTTTTAAGAAATAAGAGGTAATTGTATTTAATAACTAGTTTCCTACGTCTGTTTAAAAATTTTATTTATATGCTGTTTAGATATAAAAGATGATTTCTAATCAACTTAACCATTGCTTTCTGATCTTAAATATAGTGAAGGATCTGGAAATCACAATGTGGCTAGCATTACCTTTTTATTTAGAACATTGTAAATTTTACTTAAATATTTAAAAATGATATTTATTATCATTGTTGAATATAACTCATATATATATTTTTTAATTTTAAACAGGCTAAGGTAATTCATTAAACTCATAAAACCTTGTAGGATAATTTGAATTATAAAAAATTTAACTCTTAACTGGAACACATAAAAATATTCTGCTAATAGTATTTTTATAGTGTAAAATAATTTTTAAAGAACTTAAATCATGCCAAATTCTTATTTTGGTTTGAAATTAAAATACTTTCTTAGTATCACATAGCTATGAAAACAAAGATTACTGTGCAAAGATACTTTTTAATATCCATATAAAAGAGATTTTAATATGTTTTCTGTTCAAGAGTATTTTCTCTGTTAAAAAATATGTACTGTTTATCCTTTCTTAAAACTGCTGCAGTACTGAAAAATAACTGAAATTTTAAAAGTCAGTTACTCTTTAAAGTTTATGAGAAAGGCAAAAAGAAGAAGAACAAAGGTATATAACTGCCTTTGATATGAATTGAACTCCAGACAATTTAGCAGGCGATGCAGTTGAAGCCATTGTTAGGGTTTGTGTCCAGCCGTCCTCCCAAAGCTTCATGTGTCCTTGGGAGGACTTCTAGAGGTCGTGACTAATCCCCGCTGCGGGCTGGGATTATGCGTAAGAGCGACGCCCTGCCCGGGAGAGCGGCGTGGATGCAGCGTGCGCGAGACGGAGCGGCGCCTTCTGCCTTTGCTGCCCGCGCCCCCCTTGGCTGCCCGCGCCCCCCTTTGCTGCCCGCGCCCCCCTTGGCTGCCCGCGCCCCCTTTGCTGCCCGCGCCCCCCTTTGCTGCTTCGCTCTTTGCTGCTTCCCGCCCGGTGAACGGCTGCCCTCTGCGGCGAGCCGCTCGGCCCGGGAGGGAGCCGGGTGTGGGCTGAAACCTCTGCTAACTGTGAGCTGAGTGAACCTTCCCTTCCTTAATTGTGGATGCCGGGAATTTCGTCCCAGCAACAAGGGAAAGATAACTGAGACAGCCATCGATTACTTATCCTTGTGGTATAGAAACAAAAAGGACAATTTCTATGTTAAAGAATAACAATTTCTAGAACTTTGATGTAACCTTTTTCTCTCTTCCAAAAACTGTAAAGTCCATACCCCCATTTCAAACACAGTAACAAGCTGTTCATTAAAACTAATTGTCCGTTACTGTGATCCCACATGTGTTACTGCGCCTACACACTTTCTGTTTTCTATTTTATGGCCTTTCTAAATCCCCAGGGCTCCGTGTATGCTAAGCATGTGCCTTACCACCGGACTACACTCCCAAGCATGAAAGACCTTTGTAAAATACTGATAATGAGCTAAAAAATACCATTCCCTTCCGGGGAAACTTTGTTTTTCTAAGGTGAATATGAGTATGTCTTTCTGTATTAATGTTAATGCTTTGAGTTGTGATTATTTATCTCATCACAAATAAAAGTCTGGTATGAAGTGCAAAAAAATGAGCTCTTCTTTTCAGATGAAGGAGACAATTTTCCCATGAAGCTTTCTTTCTTTGTCTTTCACTTTTCATGTCAAAAGCTCCCCAAAGTGCCTGCTGCAATTGTAAGCAGCCCTTGGTGAAATGTTGCCAGAGCTCAGAGTGCAAATTAGAAAGTACAGTAAGGAAACAGGATAAAGGAAGCAGGCCCTCAAAGGAGCGTCGCTCCAAATTGGGAAGACTCCCTATGAACTGCGGGTCCTGTCTACAGGGCTGACGCTCGTGTGACCTTGTCTCTGGAGTCTGGCCAGAGGAGCCAGGTGCAGGCACCTGTACACACAAGGGTACGCATCCATCGCTCTCTCTCTTGCACACATGTGCAGTTGGTCATGCTTTACTATCAAGTTACTATTAACTGGTGAGCCATATATAGATAGCCCATTTGCAAATAACCACTTGAACTTTTCTAGCCTTAAGATGCACTTCACTCAGAGTCAGAGGAAAAGGAAGCTTCTTTTCAAGAGAAAAAGCACAGGACTTTTTTCATGGCAACTGCTCTTAATGCTCTTTGACCAAAGAAGTTTCCACAGAGCGGCGGGGGTCTGCCCTGTTAATGGAGGAACCTACTCAATTGATAAGTGCTCCTTAATGCAAGTGCCAATCAATTCCTCTAACTGTTATAGACCCAAGCTTCTTTATGGTGTCCCTCTTGGGAGATGAACAAGACACCAGATATTCCAATTCCTGAGATGTAAATGCAAAAGTTCTGAAAGTCTAAGGGCTAGCGTAGGCAATGCCTGAAGAGGATCGACTGAGGCAGAAGTTCAGAGAACATTTCGTTTTAAACAAAATAAAACACAGTGAATAATTCACAAAGTAACCCTCAAATTCATTTTTGTTTTAAAATTCAGAGTGGAATTATATCCAAGTTTTCACTTAGTAAACCACATTAAAGAACTACAAATATGTAAATTAACTAAATCTTTTCAAGTTGTAGGAGCAAACCTGTAAAGTATCTGAGATGACAGTGTTCAAGTAGGGAAGTCTCTAGGTTGGTCATAAAGGTGTCCTTGTGGTGGTTATGTTGGGACCATTCAAGCACCTCTAGGTATCTGCATGTTAAAGCTTTCCAACTCATCCACACATCCAGAGGCACATTTGCTTTGGTTCGGTTGTGCTCTGTGGTGCTGGGGCTTGAATCTAGGGGGCTCTGCTGCTAAGCCGTGCCTCAAGTCTTCTTGTCATTTCATTTTTTATTTTGACAGGGCCTCACTAAGTTCCTAGGCAAGACTCAAACTTGTGACTCTCTTGCCTCAGCCTCCCTCAGACCTGGAATTGCAAATGTTTGCACCATTGTTCCCACTACCAGGGCGTTTTCTCTCAATTTTTTTTTTTTTTTTCAGAATTTGTCTGTTCTCAAGTGTGTAAGCTAAATATCCATGTTCCTCAGGAAAAAGTCAGGCCCACATTCAGCTGTGTACCCACAGAGTGTTGATCTTTGGCTTTATGTCTTGGCAGGGGTGTACTGCTTTTTGAAAA
>NW_004524620.1:11489256-11511474 GCF_000260255.1 Octodon degus | reverse complement strand
GGGAGCCCTGGGGCTGCTTCCCGGCCCTTCAGCGGAAGCCATGCCGACCTTCCCCCAGCCAGCTCACCCATGCATGCTCCTGCTCCTTTAACATCCCCAGTGGCTCTGCTTGCTAGCAGGGAGCTACTTCTGGCCCTGTAAACTATAGGAGTGGCTGTAATCAAAGCTCAAAGAAAGAGTTTCATAAAATCTTACAGACATCGTTTAGTGAAGACCAATAATAGTAATTGATAGGTAGAATAGACGAGGGAGTTTTCTGCCCTTACAATCAGCTGCATTCACACAAGAAAAACAAATGTTTGAAAGCAGGTAAGGACTCTGCGTGAAGCACCTGTACTGATGAAGCCTTAGTGATTAGTTTGAAAAACATTGCCTCGCACTGCTTTCCCTCCTGCACTTTCTGAGAAGGCCAGCTGCCTGGCCCAGGTCCCCAGGGTCATTTAGCACACACCTTGGCAGGTATCTTGCTTCGCCTTAGCCACGCACTGAAGTGCAATGTCCTGTTTGTTAACACCTGAAACCCTTCCGGCACCTAATGCATTGCACCCACAGGCTGGCAGATGTCTTGTAATTGTCTGACCTTCTCATCCTCTCTGTATGCTAAAGTTACTAAAGGACTGATGTGCTGAAAGCTTAGTGCTCCGGAATTGCTGGAGGAAAAGGTCACACAAGTCCAATACATGCTAAGTTCATTTTTCACGGGTGATGAGACCCACGACACAGTACCACATACCTTGCAAAGTACAGAAAAAGCACTAAGCCCTCAGGGTCCTGACATGTCTCCCTTCAACCCATACATTTCCATATGTCAATTTATATTTGAATTAAATTCTCAGGCTCATCATTATTCCAATGTCACCATGGATTATTTAATGGAACATTTTTAAATGTATCTGGAAGGACGTCTGACCCCAGAAGACATACTCTCCTCTCCACAAAGCACAACAGAAAATAACACCAGGGAACACCTAGGAATGCTGAGATAAGGTGATGAAGAGCAGCGCTTTGACCCCTAGGATTGGGCAGACAAGAGAGTGGCAGTGCGCTTTATATTCCAGCAAAAAGTGGCCACCAAACTCTTGTGGTTCCCAATACTCAACACGGAAAAGAAGATGGTCCAACGAGGCTCCTTCTTCCCCTGCATCAAACAGAGCCCCCTTGCCAAATCTGATAAAGCCAACAGCACTAGCAAAGAGAATTCCTCGGGAGCATTTAGAAGTCAGATGTTGCCACCTCCCCCTGCCAACCTGTCCAGAGTAACAACTAAAAGACTATACAAGGTATGATCTCAAAACAAGAAACAAGCCAAGGTGGAATCTTAAAACATGTTGGAGTAACCTGCAGGGAGGCAAGAGATAGGGCCTATAAAGCAGAGGACTCAGACAAAAAAGACAAATAATAAACAGTATAATTAAGCACTAATTTGTCAACTATTACCTTAGTATATATGGTCTGAAACTAAGGACATAAATCAACAGAGCAGGTGAATATACACATGCACACATACTGATCACACACGAAATGCACTTTAAATTCCACGACATACACGGATTGAAAGGAAGAAATGATTACGAACACATACCAGACAAATATTAATAAAAAAGCAAGGATGTTTGCATTACTTTATAAAGTAGATCTTAGACACGAGAAGGAGGCTAAAAACAATTTACGGCATGAGGAAGACAGAGGATGCTAAAGGTGTGTGGCCTGGGTAGAGCTCAAAGCCTAGTGAGGCTAAGACTAGAAAGAGGCAAACCCACAGTGATGCCTGGGGCTTTGACGGCCCCTTTTTAGCAACTGCCACAACTGCCAGAGAAAAGCATCATCAAGGATGTAGGACACCTGCAGCACAATCAGCCCAAAAGCTTCTAAGCGACGGTAATCGGACATGCCACCAAACAACAACACAAAGCATTTTTTTCTCTCAAGTGCACATGGAGGGAATTCACCAAAATAGACCATGTCTTTGGGCATAAAACAAATGTAAAGAATTTACATTACAAAATGTATGATCTATAATTATTAAATCAAACTAGCAACTAATACTAGTTATTTAAGAAAACTTCTAAACATGTAAAACTTTACAATATACTTAGAGGCCAATAGAAAGTGGAAAAGAAAAATTGGGAACACATTGAATTTAATAAAGAAAAAAGAGCACACAATGAAGCAAAATATGTGATACACAGATAGGGCAGTTCTGGGAGGAAATTTCATAGTCTACCTTAAAAGTCTAGGGAAAATACAAATAGTGCTTTTTCTTCATTTACAGAGATGATCATGTGACTCTGCATATGTTGAACCTTTTATTGATTTGCTTAGGTTGAACCATCCCTACATCCCTGGGATGAATCCTCCTTGTTCATGGTATATAATGTTCTTGATGATTTGCTACATCTTATTTGCCAGTATCTTCTTGAAGATATTTGGATGTATGTTTATTATGGAGATTGGCCTGTAGTTTTTTCTTCTTGTTGGTAGATCCTGCTGTGGTTTTGGTATCAGGGTAATGGTAGCTTCCAGGAATGAATTTGGGGATGTTGCTTCCCTTTCTACTTTGTTAAAGAGTTTTATGAGTAGTGGCTTTAGATCTTCTTTAAATTTCTTATGAATTTAGAAGCGCACCAATCAGCACCTGGGCTTTTATTTGTTGGTTTTTTAAAGTGTTCTTCAATTTCATTGATTGATCCTGGATTATTTAGAATTTTTTTTATCTTCCTTCTTCAGCTTTGGTAATTCATATGTATTAAGGAATCTGTCCATTTCTTCTGCATTTTCCATCTTATTAGAGTATAATTTCTTGAAGTGGTGATGATCTTTCAGATTCCTGCAGGATCTATCGTGATTTTGCCCTTTGCACTCCCTAACTGCATAGATTTGAGTATAATTATATTCAAGTCTCTCTGTTTTTCAACAAAATATTCAATGGCTTCATGCTGATTTTTTAAAAAATCATTTATTTATTTATTTATTTGGTACAGGGTCAGGAGCAGCTCAGGCTCATAGTAATCCTTCTGTCTCAACCTCCCCAGTGCTGGGATTATGGGTGTGTGTTACCCTGTGGGGTTCCAGGGCCAGCACAGCATGCAGTACTGGGAATCAAAACTGGGTCCCTGTGCTTGCCAGGCAGGTGCTTAGACCACCGAGCTATCTCCCCTGCCCCTCAGGCTGACCTTTGCAAAAAGCTCTCTTGTAGGAGGCAGCGTGGTTCAGTAAGCAAAAGCACTGGCCTTGGATCGAGTATTTCAAATTAAAATCCCTATTCTGTCACCTGAGAAAATTATGTAACATTTTAAGCATTGGTTTGTTCTTTTGAAAAAAGAGGATAATGATGCTTAAGTTACAGAATTTTATGATGAATTAAAACACTTTTTGAAAAGTAATTGTGCTTGACAAATATTCTTCTGAATTTTCTATAATTTTAAGATAGATATTTTTAAAAACTATGTTCTGCATGAATAACGCTGTGTGTGTGTGTGTGTGTGTGTGTGTGTGTGTGTGTGCTAGTGTTATGGGGGATCAGTGTCTGTATCATTGAGGTACATCCTCAGTTCTTTATGTTTTATTTTTAGTCAAAATCTTGTTAAGTTGCTCAGGTGCATCTTGAACTTGTAATCTTCATGCCCCAGTCTTCTTCAGTGTAAGGATTACAGGTGTCACTGACCCTACTACGTATTAAAAATAAAATGGATTACTTCTTCTTAAGTAAATAAGAACATGAATAGAAGATATAGGAAATACAGAAGAGAAGAAATTACCTATGACTTACTGTATAAAAACAAACATTGTTCACATTTTGGGGATTTTATTTTTAATTATTTTTATATATTAGTTTTATAAGACAAACTATGCACTAGCTGCTCAGACTGGCCTCTCACTATAATGTGAATAAGTCTGGATAGGACATTTCTTGTACAAATAGCAGCACATTAAGAAGTAAAAGAAGGCCAATCTCCCTAATGAACATAGATGCAAAAATCTTCAATAAAATATGAAACAAACAGAATGCAGCAAATCATCAAGAGGAGTATATGCCATGACCAAGTGGTATTCATTCCAGGAATGCAGGGTTGGTTCAACATACACAAATAAATAAATATAATATTCCATATCAATAGAGACAAAGACAAAAACCATATGATCATCTCAACAGATGCAGAAAAACTTTTGAAAAAGTTCAACACTCATTCATGATAAAAACCCTAAAGAAAATTGGAATAGGAGCCAGCCAGATAGCTCAGTGGATTAAAGTGCCTACTTAGGCAGACACAGAGCCCAGAGTCCCATCCCTGGCGTGCTGTGCCAGCCCTGCCACCAGGGCATGCTGAGATGGTGACTGAGACTGGGTGTGGTGGTGTGCACCTGTAATTCCTGTGCTTGGGAGGCTGAAAACAGGAGAATCACCATGAGTCCAATCAGTGTAGTGCGATCCTGTAGACCCTGTACTAAATACATAAAAAAAGAAAATTGGAATAGATGGTCTTTACCTGAATCTGATAAAAGAGATCCATCACAAACCAACAGCCAACATCATACTAAGGACAAAAACTGAAAGTCCTTGCCAGCCCTACCACCAGGGCACTCTGAGACTGTGATTGAGACAGGGCATGGTGGCACATGCCTGTAATCCCAGCACTTGGGAGGCTATAAATAGGAGAATCACTATGAGTCCAATCTAGTAGTGAGACCCTGAACACCCAATAGACCCTTTCCCAAAATACAAAAAAAGAAAAAAAAAAACCACCCTGAAAGTCTTCACTTTAAAATCAGGAACAAGACAAGGATATCCACTTTCACCAATTGAATCCTATTCAATATAGTTCTCAAAACATTAGCCAGAGTAATTAGACGAGAGAGAAATAAAAGGAACAAGGATTGGAAAGCAATAAGTTAGGTCATCATTATTTACAGATGACAAAATACTCTAATAGAAGATCCCAAAAACTCCACCAAAATTTAATATTTAAATTTAATAACCAAATTTAATAACCAAATTTAATAACCAAATTTAGTGTGTAGCAGGATATAAAGTCAACATTCAAAAATCAATAGCATTTCTGTACAAAAATAATCAACACACCTAGAGACAAAATAGGAAAACCATGCCTTTCACAATAACATCCTTTAAAATGAAATACTTTATAATCAGCCTCACAAAGGAAGTAGAAGATCAATACAGTGAAAATTACAGTACTCTTTAAAAAAAGAGACATCAAAGCGCATTCCAGAAAATGGAAAGATACTCCTTGCTCATGGATAGGAAGAACCAATATTGACCACAACCTCAAAATTATTATATAGGAACAATGTGATCTTAACTGAAATATCATTAGTATACTTCACAGAGCTAGAGAAAACTTTCCTCCAGTTCATCTGGAACCAGATGACACCTAGAACAACAAAAGCAATCCTGGGCAACAAAAGAAGGAGGTATCACAGTCGCTGACTTGAAATTATTTTCTACAGAGGCTGGAGAGATAGGTTGGTGGTCTAAGCTCCTGCTGGCAAGCACAAAGATTCTGGTTCAATCCCCAGTAGCACATGCCATGCCAGGGTACTGCCACGTCTGGGTACTCGGAGACGGCCACTGAAACCAGGCATAGTGGCTGAGACAGGGAAATCACTAAGTCGGAGCTGTGTAGTGAGACCCTGTACCAAATAAATAAATAAGTGATTTTAAAAGAAATTATAGTACAAAGCTACTATGTCAACAACAGTATAGTACTGGCAAAAAAAAAAACCGACCTGAGTATCAATGGAACAGATTAGAAGATGCAGACACAACCACAAACACAGTCAGCTACCTTATCTTTGACAAAGAGGCCAAACACGTTCACTGGAAGAAGGATGGTCTGTAATAAATGGCGCTGGGAACCTGGCTTTTCACATGCCTAAGGCCTAAAATAGACCCACGCCTATCACCATGCACTAAACTAAACTCAAAACAGATAAAAGATTTAAATATTAAAATAGAAACACTAAATCTCCTAGTTGAGAAAGTAGGTAGAAATCCTGAAGAAATAGGGGTAGGGCAGAGAGTTCATGAACAAAACCCAAACTACATGGGAAATAGTTCAAGGAATCCCCAGCTGGGACCTCATCTGTTGAGAATTTTTGCACATCAAAAGAAATCACAAAGAGAGTGAAAAGAAAACCCTTGAATTGGAAAAAAAAAAAAAAAGTTAGCCAGTTTCCCTGGTGCCATTTATTAGAGGAGATCTTCCAAAATACTTCTATCTAGAACATGTAGAAAAAATTAAAAAACATAAAACCCTCAAAATTCAAAGATGTAATGTGTACACAGGCATCTGAGATGAAAAACGCTTCTCAGATGAAGAAATACAAATGGTAAATAAACATAAGACAAAATTTTTAATTGCATTGGTCATTTGAGAAATGCGAATTAAAACAACACCGAGATTCCATCTCCCCCCAGAGAGAAAGGCTGTCATCAAGGAGTCAATCAATACCAAATGCTGTAGGGATTGTGGGGATAAAGGTACATTTCCCCACTGTTGGTGGGAATGTAGCCTGGTGCAACCACTATGGAAATCAGTGTGGACATTCCTCAAAGAACTAGAATTACAGATCCCATTCAACACAGTTATTCTTTTGTGTATTTTTCTAGAAGAACTGAAAAAACATCATACCCTGTGATATATGTACACCTACTTTTACTACAGTTTGTTATAGCTAAATCTCAGAAACAACTCAAATGCCCATCAAGTAATGAATGAATAAAAAAGAGATATGGCAGTTTTATACAATGGAGTATTACTCAGTTATAAAAAATATAAACTTGAGGCTTTCATGGATAAATGGATACAACTAGAGACCATATTCATAAGTGAAATAAATCAGACCTACATGTGTGAACATTGTAAAGAAAGTATAAATAAAATCTGAAAGGTACAATAAATATTGTGAAAATGAAAGAAACTGTTCAGGGGCTGGGGAGACAGCTCAGTGGCATAAGTGCCTCCCTTGCAAAAACAAGGTCCCAAATTCAATCTCCAGTACAAAACAACAACAACAACAAAAATTATTCAAAGGAAGAAGCAACTTGGATGAGAGAAAGGAAAAAAAAAACAGAAAAAATTAAGTGTATATACAGAGGATAGCTTGGGTAATTGTGCTGTTGATTTCCATCGGTCTATTGAAAGGAACAGTTAATGCTTATTTTTCTTCTTTCTAATTTTTTTTTAGATTTATTTATTTAGTGCAGAGTCTCATGGCTCAGCTGGGCCTCAAAGTGATTCTCCTCCCTCAGCCTCCCCAGTGCTGGGATTACAGGCGTGTGCCACCACACCCAGTTTCACACAGCGTGTGTTGATACAGCACGCAGTGCCGGGGATCAAACCCGAGTCCTCATGCGTACCAGGCGGGCACTTAGACTGCCGAGCTACCTCCCTGGCCCTTGAAATTGTTTTGCCCAATTTTGCATACTCATGTCTGGTAATCTGAGCAATTAATTTGACCCTGATTCTGAAAAAAAAAAAAAAAAAAAAGAATGAAAAGAAAAGAAATCTCAATTATTGGATACACAGAACTAGTATAATGAAAATGGCCACACTTTCAAAATTGTTATAGATTTAATGGCATCTCTATCAAGATAACAATACCATACCTCACAGAACTGGAGAAAAAAATCTTAAAACTTCATCTGAAACCAGGAGAGAGCTAGAATAGCAAAGACAATTTTGGCAGCAAAGCCAAGGCAGGGGCATCATGATTCCTGACTTGGAATTATACTACACAATTGTACTTAAAGACAGCCTGACACTGGCAAGCTAGATGAAACAAAAATTTCTTTTTAAACAAAGGAGACCTAAGGATCAATGGAACAGAAGAGAAGATGCAAAAACAACTCCAAAGATAGCCAATTTCTCTTTGGCAAAGGGGCCAAACACCTTCTCTTTAATAAATACTGCTTAGAAAATCGGGGCTTTCTGCAAGTTAAGCCTAGATTTGTATCTCACACCATGTACTAAACTGAGATAAAAACAGGCCAAAAATAAAATATTAAAACAGAAACACACAATATGCTGGAAGATAGAATAGATAAAACTCTTGAAGACATAAATGTAGGCAAACACTTCATGAACAACATGTCCATCACATAGGAAATATTACAAAGAACCAACAACTGAATCTTATTTTATTAAAATGCTTTACACAGTTAAAGAAACTACCAACAGAGTAAAGGGACAACCCACAGGAAGGGAAAACATTGTTACAACCTAGTCTTCAGAGAAAAAGTAATATCTAGTATACAAAGAACTCAAGAAAATCAGATTCCCCAAATTGAAAGACCCACTCCAAAATTGGGCATCTGAAATGAATACATACTTCTCAGATGGAAAAGAATAAACAGCAAATAAACATGAAACATGTTCAGCATCACTGTTTGTAGTGGTTGATACAGTGCGTCAGCTTGAGAAGTCAACTTCACTAGATGGGCTCAGCAATTCTATGCCCTAGGCAAGGAGGGCCCACTCTAGAATGACTCATTGCAACAAATGATAGAAAAGGAATCTGAGGAAAGATTGTGTATGCCACTTCCTCAGAGGAGCTCCAGTCTACAGTCAGCATACAAGGAAGAGAGGCTTGCTAAAAGAGGCAGCTCCCTCTGCTCTTTGCTGTTTTCCACTGCCATAAACTGCTGCCTTCTGCCATGTGCCAGTCTGCCTTGGAGCCAGCAAAATATAGACTAAAACCTCCACTAACTGTAGGCTAAATAAACATTTCCTTTCTTAATTTTGCATGTGAGATATTTTGTTCCAACTATGAGTAAAAAATAACTTAAGACATTGATCATTCAAGAATTGCAAATTAAAACAGCACAGAGTCCATCTCACTCCAGAAAGAATGGCTATTATGCTAGAGGGGTGGGTTGATGGGTCAAAAGCAACCCTTCTCCACAACTAGTGGGTATACAAATTGGTGCCACCACTGTGGAAATGAGTATGGAGCTTCCTCAAAAAATGAAGACTAGAGGTGCCATTTGACCCAGCTCCTCCCCTTTTTGTAATCTCCCAGAGTTAAAAGCATACCAGAGCACACATCCATATGTATAGCAGAACTTTTGAAATAGCTTACTCGTGGAAATAGCCCAGATGCTGATCAATGGGTGAATGGATAAAGACAGAGGTTTTTAAAAATATACAATGGAGTGCTATACTACTACAAAGAAGGATAAAGTCAAGAAATTTTTAGGTAAATGGATGCACGTTGTCATATTTTTAAGTGACATAAATGGGACACACCTTTGAATATCATATTTTTTCTCTTGTGTTAAGAAACTCAAAGGGTAAACAATGGCCAAAATGAAAGATTGGTATTGACAGGTAGGAAAAGTGTTCAAAAGGAAAGAGGAACCAAGGAGCAGGGAGGGGGAAAGGGAGAGCAGCGATAGGGAAAAAATAAGAAAAATGGAAGAACAGTAGAATAAAAGCATTGTAAAGGGAAAGGGGAGAAGGGTTGAAGGGAAGATAAAAGAATGGAAGAAAAAAGAACTAAGATCTACAATGGACAGGTATATACTTCCTAGGATGAATATGACCATTATGTCAGAAGGGTACCAATAAAATTAATTTTTAAAAGTTAACTCAAAATTGTCACATATTCAGCACTAAAACATAAAGCCTTTGTGCATAGTTTTTCTGATGAAGGGGAGACTGCTGGAGAATTTGCCTTGAAGCCTTTGCTAGGTGGATAGAGATGTGTGAAAAACTGTTCAAAGAGTTGATGTCAAGATTATGGTTTTGTAGATCATGTGTCCCTAAGAAAGAAATTAAGAATTGATCAGTGGAAAAGAAATCTTTGTAGTACTCACAATTCTTTAGGGAATAGAAAAAAAAATCAAATATGTGTTTCTGTATTTAAAAATTAAAAGGTAAGCCAAAGGTTTTTTAAAATATCATCTATTTGATGAAAACTTTCATAACAACTGACAAAAAAGCAGTTGTGTTATATTAAATCATTCACATACATGTTGTGTTACTACTAAAAGTTGTGCATAAAATGTAGAAATTAAAAATAACAACTCTTGTCTATGCATGTCATAAACTTTTCTGAAACATTTAGGCCCATAAAGTGCTCTCTCCAAAGGTTTTCCATCACTTACCTTTTGTTTCCTTGAGTTACTTGGGAACAAAGAGAAATTGTAGCTATACATTTGCTATAGAAATCTTTATTTTGGATTCACTAAAACGAAAGGTAATTTTGGGTAATTAGGCAGAATCCTGTATAATTTTGACAAGTACAACTGATTTCAACAGAAAATGAAGGGCTAGTGCTGAAAAGTAAAACCCACTTCTTCCTTTGTCATATATTTCAAAACACGTGTAATCATGCAAGTTTTGCTTATAGCGATCATGGGCTATACATTTACTTTATTTCCCAGGATAAGAATTTCATTCACAAAAGATTATTTCATTGTTCAATTATTTTTGTTCTGAGAATTCCTTTAGATATGAGCCTTTTGTTGGATATGCACTTGTGAATACTTTTACTCTCTGTAGCTTGTTGATTCTCAGAACAAAGTTCTACATTTTAGTGAAATTGAATTTACCATTTTTTATGCATCCTGTTTTGGTGTCATGTCTAGCAATTCTTCACAAAGCCTTAGGCCCTGAAGATTTTTTTTCATCATTGTTGAATTTTTATTCTCAAATATATCCTCATTTTGAGATAGTTCAAAAACTTTTTAAACAGTAAAATCCTATGAGGCGCACTGCTGCACGTGTATGTTGTGTAGTGTTTGAATAAGGCTATGCATATCTATCTGCTCAACCACCACTTTTATATAAAAACGTTCAATCTTTTCTTCTATTATGATATTAGAAAACATCATGGTATTAATGTTCGCAACAGCTTGCTTGGCTGGAGCAAGGCTCCTCAAAAGACAGCACACACGCTGAATCAGACTTAATTCAGGACGGAGCTGTACAAGACCGGTCTACAGTGGCTGCCCACGGAGGAGTGTAGAAGAGAGCAACAGATCTGCCCTAACACTAACACGGAGCCCACAGCAATGTTGCGCACAAGTCTGCATCAGGAGTCCCAAGTGCCCATGACAAGAGGTGGAGGGGCTGTGCTGGGAGGTGAAACGATCCATGCTAGAAGCCAAAGAATCTGCACTGGCAGGCCGGGAGGTCATGGCTGGAAGCTGAGGAATCCGTCAGGAGAGGACCCCCCAGGCGAAGGGGACAGGAGCTCTTCCAAAGAGAACAGCCAACCCTCCTCCAAGAAAAATCAGCTACAATAGAGTTCTTCCAAGGAAAAGCAGCTGAAATCCTTTCCTCCTGTTTTCCTTTTATCCTGCTTTAACCACAGCCATCCTTAAATCAGGATTTCCAAGCCCAGAACTCAATTCAGCTGGGCGTTCCCCAACTAAGTTGATAATTAATGTATCAAACACCACAATTGTGGTATATGTAGTCATTTACTGTACAATAGCTCACCAGAATTTCTTCCTCCTTCATTAAATAACCTGTCTTACTGTGTGAAGTTAAGGTCAAAATGTTTAACCCAAGAGTGCTCAATTTCTTCAGCACTGTTTGTTGCAAACGCTAATGTCCTCTATGGGGTTACTTCTGAGCCCTTGTCTAAAATCCCTTGAGCATAATTGTGCCATTATTTCTGATCTTTGCAGCTACATAGTATATTTCAAAATCAGGTAATGACTTCTCCCATTTTATTCTTCCTGAAAAAAATTAAAACAACTCCAGTTCCTTGGTTTTTCTGTATAAATTTCAGAAGCTTGTCTTTATCTTCAAAATATCTTGCTGTAGTGTCGATACGACTTTTATCCAAACTATATGTCAACTTGAAAACAGTTGATATTGAGTATCTGAATTTACATGATCTCTTTAGTGTTTTGTGGATTTGGTATACAAACATGCTACAAGTTTTGTCAGATTTACCCCTAAGTAATCTTTTGGGGATAAACTAAATTGTGTATTTTTTATGCATGTAGTACGGGGGATACAAGGTCTACAGGACCTCACTATGTAGATCAGACTTGTAGTGATGCTCCTGTGTTCAGCCTCCCAAGTGCTGGGATTATAGGTGGTCGCCACCACATCTAGTCTCAATCGCTGTCTCTGCGGCCCTCGGGACTGGGCTGGCACAGCACGCCAGGGATCAAACCCCGGTGGCTGCGCTCTGCCTAAGCAGGAGCTTTAGTCCGCTGAGTTATCAGGTCAACCCCTAAATTGTATTTTAAATTTTAGTTTTTATAGATTTATTACTATAACTAGTGTAGAGAAGTGCAATTGAGTTTTTATGTTGACTCCTTAAGACATTGCTGGAACCAATGTCTAGGTTCGTTTGCTTGTCTCAGATATACCTTACTTCTTGCTTTCCAGTCTTCCATGTGCTTTTTACTGCCCACTGTGCTGGCTGCAAGTTCTTCTGTTAAGAATATTGTAATAGTTTTATTTTTTGTCTTTTTGAGACAGGCTCTTGCTACGTAGCTCAGGTTGGCTGTGGGCTCCCCTGGCCTTTCGGCCTCAGCCTCCCAAGTGCTGAGCTTGCAGGAGTGTGCCACAGTTGGTCCTTGCCTTACTCTGGATCTTAGGAATAAGTACTGTCTTCACTGTTAAGTACAATGTTAGTTATAGGCTTTTGGAAGATTTTTTTCTAAAGATTTTTTTAATCAAATTAAATAATTCATCTTTATTCCTAGTTTTGAGGATTTTTCTTTTTTAATGAATGGGTATATTTTGTGAAATGATTTTCATACATCAAGTTATATGATTATGTGATGTCTCTCCTTTAGCCCATGCCTATGGTGATTTACATCAATGGGTTTTTAAATACTAAATCACTCTTCTGTATTTTCTGATCAATGTCCCTCATGAATATAGATATAAAAACCCTACATGGAATTTTAGCAAATTTTATTAATTTCTCTATTGGTGGAGTCACGAATTACACACACTTCATGATTTAAAATGAATGAGCAAGCAAGCAAGCAGTCTCACACAGGTATGAGTATTCAAAACCAACATTGCCAGATGAAAGGGTGTGGACAGAGGTGGTTTTTCTAGAGGTTTTAAGGGAGAATATCCCCTTGTCTTTTCCCATCTCCAGAGGCCAACTTGATGTCTTAAACTGATACAAAACATTTGCTTTTCATGTTCATTTTGATTTTAGGGAACAGCCAGGTCCAGTGAGTAAGGTGGATGAGGACAGTGTACTGCTTTTATCTGACAGACATTGCTGTAAATGATCTGAATGGATTCATCAAGATAGCCACAAAAAGATGCCTGTGAATGATTAATTTCCAGAACTGCTTCAGAAAGTGCTGAGAATGAGGGGATCATTGTTTCAAGTGAGACTTTTTTTTTTTTTTTTTTTTTTGGCAGAGTCTACAGGGTGTTTGGGGTCTCACTACCAGATTGGACTCATAGTGATCGGCCTGTTTACAGCTTCCCAAGAGCTGGGATTACAGGTGCGCACCACCACACCCAGTCTCAATTGCCATCTCAGCACGTTCTGGGGGTGGGGCCAGTACAGCAGGCTCAGGGATGGAATCCCTAGCCCCTGCGCCAGTTTGTGAAGTGAGACATATTTTGAGGTGGATTAATGGTAATATCTATGTTACTGCAATAAAATCGTAAAATTTCAATGTTTTATTTTTGATCATATCACACGCATCCTTTGACGCATGGCCACATCCTCTGTACTAAAAGCTAGTAGCAGAGCATCTTCAGATTTTGTGAATCTAACTAACTCATCCTACCTGCCTTGTATAGGAATCCTTACGGGTACACTAGCTCCATGTGGACGATCCAAGATGATCTTCCAACTCAAGACCGTCACCATTTGCAAACAATTTGGTTAAAAAATTCACAGGTTCTGGAGAGATAAACATTTGAGGGGTCATTTTTGGCCTATCACATCTCTTCTGTGGCACTATCTTATTTGGTTTCGGTATCAGGGTACTACTGGACAACCTCATTTTTATCTTACTACCAAAATTCTGCAGTGATCTATTACATTTCATAGTCATTTTTCTTACTGTTGTGTCTGTGAGTTGATAATACTGTGAGGAGTTTTGCTCTGTTAATGTCAGTGCAGACTGTATTTCTGAACATAGGTAGAGTGTCCTGTCATCTAACTTAATAACAAAATTAAAATAGACTTCACTATACCTTAAAAGTGTGTATTGGCTATTTTCCTTTTATTTTCTTGCTTTGACATGTGCATGTGCACATATTTGAAAAATTTTATTAAGGCAGTACTTATAGCACTTGAAATGCTATCAAATTATAAGTATGTCATTATGATTGATAGTGTGCCAGGCAATGGTGCAAAGTGACGAGAACACACATGGTCTCTGCTGCAGCTACTCAACCATACTAGTGTGGTATGAAAGCAGCCATAAACAGCACACTATGCAAATGAATGAACATTACTGTGTTTTAATAAATCTTTATTGATGGATATGAAAATTTGAATCTCACATAATTCTCACATGCCACAGAACATTATTCTTTTCCATTTTTAACCATTTAATAATATAAAAAGATCCCTTAGCTTGCAGAGCCTTTAAAAACAGGCAGCAGGCCAGATTTGGCTATGGGCTATAAATTGCCAACCCCTGTCTTAATCTCATGGAATCTACGTTCTTAAGCGATGAGAAAAATAAGACAAACTGAGCAGACAGGTCAGCTAATTTCCTGTCTTGACAAAGGACACAGTACGATGGTGAGAGAATCTGTCTGTGAAGGCACGGCTAAGGATGAGCCTGAATGATGCGCCATCTGGGAGGACACTGACTGTAGAGTACTGCTGAGAGAAAAGCGAAAACAACTGTAGGTACTAGTCTGGTGAGTCAGTATGTGGTGGGAACACAGTACGGAGGTGAAATGATGTGGGGGCGTTCAGGAATTAAAATGAAAATGACAACATTTTTAAGAAAGCAACTTTATTTATCTAACCACAATATGAATTATAAAGCCTAATTGTGCTGAATTTGTACTGTAGCCCGTTGTTAATTTTTACCAATATACAAAACATTGTAAATAGGGGAATATTTTCATATTTGACAAGTCATTCAATGAAAAGCCTTTCCTGCATCATCCAGGCTTATCAATGAGAAGAGATGCAATGAGACCACAGTTTGTTTCCTGAGGCAGTCATCCCTAAGTTCGATGCTTTATTCTACACTTGTTTACAATACAGATGTATTGTTCACTGGATTCCTCTTAAAACCATTTAGAGCAGTTTTATGTAAAAAGTCTAGTTTTAAAAATAAAATTTAAAACAGTATGTCCTTAGTTTACACTTTTTTCTTTTTATATTGATTGATTTCTGTATGCTAAACTTGTTCTAGCTTCTTCCAAAGCATTGAAAAAAAATCATTTTTAAGTTTGCATTGATTTGCAGCAATATCTGTATTCAACAATCAAATGCTACACTATTTCTTTTTAAGTGGCTATGCACTTAATTACTTTCACTTGTTCAGCAATTAATTAGTTTCAGCGACTTCTTATTTTGGTATTGAACCTGACTATTGATAGTGGAAGCAAAGTCTGTGCCAAGATTGCACTGTATGTTTTCCAATCATAACACATAAAACATTTTCACATCTGAAAAAAGCTCTCCATCTCTCCACTGTAACATCATCTAATATCTTTCATAATTGTGAAATATCCCTCAAGTAGTTTCTTGCTTTCATTCATTTTCTCCAGTATTGCTTCTAGTAAAAGTGAAGCAAAAGGAAGCTGTAAGAGAAACACACAAAAAATGTTAGCAAAACTCTATTTTTTCAGATCAAAAACATCCACTAAATTATAATCATACCATTACAACTTAGCTATCTGTAACTCTACACACATAAGGTCACCCTAGCAGACTTCTTTCCAACTGATCTTGCTGGTTAGGGTGGATAATTTTGTCTTTTCTAATAAAAATGATAAAAGAGCAGAAGTAAAATGAAAAAAGATAAACGCCTTATTGAACAATTCATGGTTTACTGACCATGTTAATGATGTAATCTGCAATACAAGCAGCTAAGCCATTTATCTTCAATCAGCTGATCAATAGCAGGTTACAGCCATCTCTAGGGCACCCAGGCTCACAGAAGTGGTACTGTATGTTCATCACTCATAAAAGAATGAGCGAGAACTATCAATACACTGGTCTGTGTGAGAGCTGAACATCTCAGGAGTTGCAGGATAAAACTTCAGAGGAAAAAAATGGCAAAAGTATACTCATTGATTAAGTTGTTAAAGTTTGTTTGGTATATCAAAGTGTAATATACAGGTTTCAAAAACTGCTGAGTTTATGAAATATGAGTACATTTTAAAATTTCATAATTGACACAACTTTTCTGGTGGTTTTATTGTTCCTTCTGCTTCACTGGCTTGCTGGTAGAACTTAGCCTTGCACAACACATGCCATTTACGGGCTGTGAGCAAGTCTGAAAGTTGCTCCAATCACCTCCCACAGCCCTTTGTACATCTGTCACACATCCTCGTGGAACTCCTTTAACTCTGCTGAAAACTGGCGTACATGGAAAGCTGTGTCTTCCGCTCTGAACTTCGGTAAGGGCTCTAATACGCTTTCCCTTTACTTTTGAACCTTATGTCAGTGTCTAGAAATTATAAGACAACACTGAGAACGAGGAATTGAAAAGTTTAAGTTACTCAATTTATTCTGCCTTCCTTCCTCTTCTTTCTTTCTCACCCAGCAGCACCTCTATGCCTGTGACTTTTTTGTCTGGCTCAAGCGAGCCTGGACGTCTGTTTGGATCACTTATCTCGGTCGAGCTGGCTCTTTGTCTCTGGACCCTCAGCAGCTGACAATGGTCTCACCTTCCCTCATTCCTCATTCCCATCAGGTCACCTTTGCCCACGTGATGACTAGGATTCTCATGTAACAGAGACTCACACTGTGCCCTCACCGTCAAGACAGTGCACTAGTTTGAGCACCTTTTGTGGGCAGCTGACATCAAACTCTGAGGCCTGACAAATTCCTAATTCATTCTACCTCCCTGCAAGTTTTTTTAAAAAAGCAAGTTCTAGTTGTCTGAAAGGCAGAGCAAATACATACATACTGTTGGCATTCAGTTTACCCTAATAAGACTTGATTTTCAGAAGCCAAGAACCATGTAGTAGGGGATATATTCACATGTCCACATGCCTCTTAAGACTAGGTAGGATTTATACAGCAAAGGGAAGCTTTTGAGAGCTTTTACAGACTACTGTAACAAGCAGGAGTCCTTCCTTTTACAGATATTAAAGAAACTATCTTGGGGCTTAAAAAGATAGGCATGAATACTAATATTTACCATTAAATATGAATACTCAATTCAGGAAAAAAACCAGCTTAATTGAAATAAGAAATATTTAGCAGGCAAAACTTTTGTTATTCACTAAACTGAATGTTTGTGTCTTCCCCCAAATTTATATGAAATCTTAAATCCAAATATGCTGGGGACAATGTAGGGAGGTACTATAATTGGATTTTAAAGGTGGATCTCTCATGAATGGGCTTAATGCATTTAACGGATACAAGAATTTTTTTTCTCTGTCATGGGAGAATACAGGAAGAAGGCCATCCAATAGGGCCAGGAAGAGGACACTTGCAGATAGTGGATCTTCAAATTCCCAGTTTCCAGAACTGTGAGAAATAAATGCTTGTTGTCTAAACTGTCTTGTCTATGATATTCTCTTATAACTGTCTGAAATAATTAAAATAAGCCTTAAATAGAGAGATAAGGAAAAAAGGGCTTTGGGAAAGATCCGAAGAAGACTTGAGTTAGTCTCTTATCTTTACTAATTTAAATTTATCACCCCTAGTCTAGATGACTGGATGATTATACACACAAATTGAAAGGATTCAACAATATTTCTTGTGCTCCTAATTATATGCCAGGCAATGGAAAAAGCACCTTGTGGGGTGACTTACAGTGAGTCTGGGAAAAGATGCACTTTTCAAATGATAACAAAACTTAACTAGACACACCATCAATAGGATACTAAGCTTAGGTTCTTTCCTATATATTTTCCCTTGGCTTCAATGATAATGATTATACAGTACAAAATCACTATCACTGGTGGCGATATATTTTTACTTGTATTATTTTGTCATTTTAAGTCTGTGACCTTTTTTTATAGTTGAAGACACTGAGTTGTTATGGTTTGTGCCTAGATGTCCCTCCAAAGCCTTATGAAGTCATAGGGCTTTTTGGAGGTGTTTGAATCTAAAGTATGATTGATTCATGGGATTGACAGTACTGAGATTAAGGGTGGGTGATCAGATTAGATCAGCAATGGACTAACCCTGGTAGACTGAATACAATATGAAAGAGGCTTATCTCTGCTTTATTTTGTTTGCTGACTTCTGCTGTCATGAACTGCTGCCCTCTGCCATGTGCCACCCTGCTTTTGAGCCAGCCAGTTATGGCCTGAAACCACCACTAATGGTGAGCTAAATAAGCCCTTTTCTCTTTAACCTAGGGTCTCAGGTATTTTGTCTCAGCAATAAAAAAAGTAACCATGAGTTAAAGAGTCATAGTCACTTTCTTTGAGCTATTTCACATGATAGTATGAGAAAGGTCATAAATCCATCTTTTGACCATAAACCACTGCAAGCAAACTGCAAGGAGACAACTCAGTCAACATAAGGAGTAACTGAGTAGAATCTAAGGCATATGAAGCTGAAGTGAACTTGTTTAGCAGTTATTGAAGTTCCTATCATTTTACAAGGCAAAGCTCATTCTCAGGAGAAGTGGTTGCTTAAATATTTTACAATGTAAAGATTCTAAGTATGGTGCTTTGACTCTATTACTTTGTAGTGTTTTCTTTCATAAAACTTAATCTGCTATCTTAGGTTATAGCAAAGTCTAAGTCTATATGAAAAATGTTATTATTTGAGCATTATGGGAAAATAGAATGGGGTGGATACAGGCTGGGGTTCAGGGCAAGAGGTACGCTGTTGTTCTGTACGATCTTCTGGGTAATCCATGATGTCAGCGTCATGGCACAATTTGCTGACCTTTTGTCTTCTTTCAGTACACCAGAAGAGAAAAAGATCAGTGCCTGTGCCCTTGAGAGACTTACCCTGCAGAAGGCTAAGTCTGCCTGTACTACATGTGGCCAGTGCAATTTGGCCCTGACACTAACAAGTGCCTCCCAGTGTTTTGGAAACATGCTAAAATTACTCTCTCTAAATTAAACCAATAAAATAATCCTGGAACGGAATACTACCTGTGGCTCCTGTACGCTGCCTAGAAATCCGACCTTAAACTAAAATTTTTAAACATTATCAACAGTATAACTTTCATCACATTAACTATTTTCAAGTTTATTATTTTTTGGCATTAAATACTTTGGGCAACCACCACCCACACCTATCTCCAGGATTTTTCTTTCTTTTTTAAAAATGTATTTGGCACAGGGTCTCACTATGCAGCTTGGACTCACGGTAATCCTTCTGTTTTCAGCCTCCCTAGCACTGGGATTACAGGTATATGCCACTACGCCTGGTCTTGGTGGTTAGCTCTGTACACTCGAGGGCAGGGCTGGTGTAGCAGGTGGTGTCAGGGATCAAACCTTGGTCCCTGGGCCAGGGAGATAGCTCAGTGCCCTAAGTGCCTGCCTGGCAAGTACAAGGTCCTGAGTATGATCCTTGGTACAGCAAACAAACAAAAACTACCTTAGGGGCCGGGGAGATGGCTCAGTGGAATAAGCGCTTCACTGGCAAGCACAAGGGCCTGAGTTCAATCCCTGGTTCCACAAAAAAAAAAAAAAAGGCTGGTCCCTGCACTTGCTTAAGCAGGCACTTAGTTGGCTGAGCTATCTCTGTCCCCAAGACTTTTCAACTTTCTAAACTAAAACTCTGCCTTTAAGTTAAACAACAGCTTCCCACTCCCCTCTTCCCATCAGCCCTTGGCAACCACCTCCTTTCTATCTCAATGAATCTGACTATGTTCTACACATAAGTGGAATCATATAGTATTTTTCCATTTGAGTCAGGCTTATTTCACTTAGAATAAAGTCTTTATTATGTGAATTGTCAAGGTTCATTCATGCTACAGCTTGAATTGATACATTACATCATTCCTTGTCAGGGCATAACCAAACTTACCTAAAGGCTGGGATTTAAAATATTCCCCCAAAAGGTCCTGTATTCAGAGGGGAGGCTCTCGTAGATGACTGGGCCAGCAGGGCTCTAACTCTATCAGCAGGTTAGCCTACTCATGGATTGATAATGGCATGACTGCAAAGTGACGGACCTCAGGAGTTGGTGTAGGAGCTGGCTTCCGCCTCCTCCTTTCTGACTCTGGCTTATTTCCTGGCTGCCACAAAACCAGCACCTTTCCTCCACCACATGCTTCCAACACAGTGCTCCTGCTTTGCCACAAGCTTGAACCTAAGCAAACCAGCTGACCTTGGACTGAAATCTCTGAAACTGTGAGGCAGAATAAGTTTTTTCTCCTTTAAGTTGTTTTTCTAAGGTAAACAATATTGAAAAAAGTTGTTTTTTTAATGACAAAAATCCTACTAATGCTATGTCTATTTATATATATAAACGTTTTGTTCATCCATCCATCCATCAACTGGTATCTGGATCATTTCTATTTTTGGCTATTGTGAATAATATTGTAATGAATATTACTGTATGACTATCTCTTTCAGTCCTGGTCTTTATTTCTTTGGAGATGTACTCAGAAATATTTTTTTATAATACTGTAACAGCATGCTTACTTTTTTGAGGAACGGTATAGCACTGGGTACAGAAGCTTATACTGTCTTACATTTCCACCAGCAATATCTAAGTGCTCCAATTTTTCCACATTCTCACACACACTTGCGATTTTTGCTACTGAAAGATTAAAGTTTTTGAGAGCTGAATTTGTCTCCCATTCTGATCAGTACTTTCATATAAATTAGGTACTCAACACATTTATTAAGTGAATCATATTACCAATCTCAAATATGTGTAGCAATTGAACTAGCTGTTAATAAAAACTTTTATAAAGACATCATTTTATGTGATTAAAAATTTTAGAATAACAGTTAAAACTTCTGTTCATTTACAGCATGAAAATATATATTAAGAGACAAATATACACAAAGAAAGCTTTTAAAATAATTTTTGATATAATTTTAAATATTTTTTAAAATAATTTTTTTAAAAAATTATAACAAAAAACTGAAATTATAGGTTAGAATGAGTATCTTTTAATTTAAATCCTTATTTTAACTATAATTACTAATGCCTCTTTTCTGATATATGATAGTAGGCTTAATTGATAAATAAAAATATAGATTCCAGCAAGTTTCTGACTGGAGAATTTAAATTCCTGCTACTTCAGCCAGATATGAGCACTACGCTTGTGTGAGTGTGTGCGAGAGGGAGTTCGCACACATGCGAGTGAGGGTGTCTTAGTACGTAAGCAAGATCGCACAGTAGTTACCGGCACAACTCAGCAAGCAACCACACAGCAACTGTCTTCCTGTAAGGAGGAAACTTTCCAACAATCAGGCCAGTAGTGTGCTCTCTTTACAAAAGCCAGGGAGATTTGTAAAAGCCTTCTCACTGCCATAATACAATGCATTCCACAGAAGGTAAACATATTTTATAGAGAGGACACTGGGGAAAGGGAATCACTTTAAATTTCAGCGTGTGCAAACTCTAAAGCAACGAACAGGAACAAAAATATTGAAAGCTAAAGAAAAACTACTTATCAAAGTCTACTTTAAATTCTCCACAAGTGAAAGGAAAAAGATACACTTTTTAATATGGTTTCAATACAGACAAATGACTGACGCAAAGTGGGCCAACACGGATTAGATGAAACAGAGAGAATTAGAAAAAAAAAAAAAAAAAGAATAGCGTAACAAAAAACAAACCAAGACTTTTTCTAACCATTCACAGCTAGAGACTTTTTGACAGACCCCAGTAAAGAACCACATGTGTTACGGATTATAACTGTACATTGTTTTATACATGGATACATTATACACACATCAGTGAAAGTTAAAAGAAAAAAATTATTACAGTCAAACACCCACGGCCACTCATTGCCCTCAGATATTTGCAGTCACTGATCCCGTCAGCCTTGCCACCCTCAGAAGCAGTTGCGGAAATCCTCTTCGGCGTTTCACGAGGTGTTCTATGGCGGAAGCATCTGTGTGCCACCAAAGGAAGGGTAAAGCTCCACGCGGCGTCCTCACGCGTTTCACGTACAGGATC
>NW_004524620.1:11484975-11487426 GCF_000260255.1 Octodon degus | reverse complement strand
TATTAAACCTTAGTTTATATGTTTTATATATATACATATATATGTATACATATATGGGGGAAGGTTCTGAGTTCAATTCCTAGTACCATCAAAAAAATATACATATAGCTACTTTTCTTTTATTACTGGAACAAAACACTCAACACCCAAAGTCAAAGGGGGAAAGGGAAGTTTTATTTATCTCGCAGTTTGGAGAGGTTCCAGTCCATTATGGGCTAGCTCCAAGCCAGTGTGGCACATGGCAGAGGGCAATGTCTCATGATAGTGGAAGACAGCAACTACAAGGAGAGCACCATGCCTCTTTCTGTCCCTTATATTTTATGCAAGCTACCTGCCTGAAGGTTGGTGTAGCACTTGCACCTAATCCCAGGATTGGGCAGTGAATCAATCACAAACTCTAGAATCATCCACCTCTGACAAGCCCACCCATCCATCACTGCATGAGGCTTTGGGGAGACATCTAGGCACAGACTATAACAATATATACAGGGCTGGGGGTGCAGTGCTTGAGCTCCTGGCAAATACAAGGTCCTGAGTTCAATTCCCAGTACCCCCCAAAAAAATCTATATATATTTAAGTTTACTTTAAAAATATTCTTTCACTTTTTAGCATGTCATGTAATCAGAGAATTATTATTAGTTACACTGAAGAGTGCATCCAGGGCCTCATGCATGCTAGGCAGGCACACTACTGACCACATCTCCAGCTCTTCCTACTTCTACACTGAGACAGGGCCTCAGTGAGCTGCCTGGGAGGGCCTCCAGCTTGTAACCCTCCCTGCCTGAGCCTCCTGAGAGCTGTGACTATGGGCACGCATCACTGTGCACAGCAAGGAGTTACTTCGAATAGATACGCCCATAATAAAACTCAACATTTTAAAGTGCGTAATTAGTTGATTTTAATGGAGTCAGAAGATTGGATAATGATCACCACTATCTAATTCCAGGAAATTTCACCACTTCTTTCCTTTCAAAAAACCCTGACTGGGCAGATGACTCAGTAGAATAAGTGCTTGCCTGGCAAGCACAAGGGCCTGAGTTCAATCCCCGGTTCTGCCAATACATACATACATACATACATACATACTTGACCCATTAGAAGCTACTCATCTATACCCATTCCCTGACAACCATGAATCTACTTTTTGTCTTTATGAATATTCCTTTTCTAGATATCTCACATGAATGAAATCATACTACATACTATAACATTTTATAAATGGCCTCTTCCACCTAAGGTTTACAAGATTTTTCCATGTTATGGTATACATTAACATTGCATTCCATTTGCTAGTTGAGTTTTGTTCTAGCAATGCTATATTTTATTAGCCATTCATCAGTTGATAATAAATAATGCTCTTTTGTAATGGACATCTCTGTTCGTTTCTTGTGGGTGTACACTTAGAAGTAGAATTGCTGTGCCTTGCAGTAACTCTGGCTTCATGAGGAAGTGCCACACTGTTTTCCAGAGGGAAACTCTACCAGCTTACATTCCCACTAGCAATGTATGTTGGTTCCAATAAAGATACACTGTTGTCAGCACTCGTTACTATCCTTTTGCTTGAAGCAACCATGGTGAATGTGAGATATTATCTTACTTTGCTTTTCTAGTCACATTTCCCTATTAGCTAATAATGTCAGGCATCTTTTCGTTTATTTTTAGCTATGTATGTGTATTCTTGGAGAAATGTCTACTCAAGTCCTTTGCCATTTTTTAAAACTGAGTCTTTCATTGTTGAAGTGTAAATGTTTATACTGCCTTTTTTTGTTTTACTTTCTTTTAATTTTTGAGATATGGTCTGGCTTTGTTGCCTAGACTGGCATTGAATTCTGGGCTTAAGGGATCTTCCAGCCCCAGTCTTCTGGGGAGTTGAGATTATGGTACGCACCACCATGTCCATCTTTGAAATGGATTCCTAAATGGTTATATTTCACTTAGAAGAGCCATGGAGAAGTTGTGATGTATTAAGGGAGAAGTGGGTCTTTGAATATTGTTAACCTACTAAATATACCATGGCTTCAAATACTATTTAGCATATCTTCCCTACCAAACCTGCTTTTATCTTTTTCTTTCTCTAAAATTCTTAAAGTTATTTTCACCATGGACAATATTAAACTTGGCCACTTCTGCTTTCTTTCTGACCCCCCTGCACATAATCTCACCATGGTCGTGTTTTCACTCACTGTGGTGAGGTTCACCTTTACCTCTGGCCTTCCTACTTTATGACTCTTACTGGATCTTATCCAGGTTACTTTCTTGCTGCTAGGTTCTTCTCTCTCCAAACCACCCCTTATGCTGCTGTCATGTACCTTTCTTTTCTTTTTTCTTTCTTTCTTTTTTTTTTTTTGTGGAACCGGGGATTGAACTCAGACCCTTGTGCTTGCCAGGGAAGCGCTTATTCTATTGAGCTGTCTCCTCAGCATGTCATGTACCTTTCTAAAGCACACTAC
>NW_004524620.1:11473408-11484875 GCF_000260255.1 Octodon degus | reverse complement strand
GGAGGGCCTCCAGCTTGTAACCCTCCCTGCCTGAGCCTCCTGAGAGCTGTGACTATGGGCACGCATCACTGTGCACAGCAAGGAGTTACTTCGAATAGATACGCCCATAATAAAACTCAACATTTTAAAGTGCGTAATTAGTTGATTTTAATGGAGTCAGAAGATTGGATAATGATCACCACTATCTAATTCCAGGAAATTTCACCACTTCTTTCCTTTCAAAAAACCCTGACTGGGCAGATGACTCAGTAGAATAAGTGCTTGCCTGGCAAGCACAAGGGCCTGAGTTCAATCCCCGGTTCTGCCAATACATACATACATACATACATACATACTTGACCCATTAGAAGCTACTCATCTATACCCATTCCCTGACAACCATGAATCTACTTTTTGTCTTTATGAATATTCCTTTTCTAGATATCTCACATGAATGAAATCATACTACATACTATAACATTTTATAAATGGCCTCTTCCACCTAAGGTTTACAAGATTTTTCCATGTTATGGTATACATTAACATTGCATTCCATTTGCTAGTTGAGTTTTGTTCTAGCAATGCTATATTTTATTAGCCATTCATCAGTTGATAATAAATAATGCTCTTTTGTAATGGACATCTCTGTTCGTTTCTTGTGGGTGTACACTTAGAAGTAGAATTGCTGTGCCTTGCAGTAACTCTGGCTTCATGAGGAAGTGCCACACTGTTTTCCAGAGGGAAACTCTACCAGCTTACATTCCCACTAGCAATGTATGTTGGTTCCAATAAAGATACACTGTTGTCAGCACTCGTTACTATCCTTTTGCTTGAAGCAACCATGGTGAATGTGAGATATTATCTTACTTTGCTTTTCTAGTCACATTTCCCTATTAGCTAATAATGTCAGGCATCTTTTCGTTTATTTTTAGCTATGTATGTGTATTCTTGGAGAAATGTCTACTCAAGTCCTTTGCCATTTTTTAAAACTGAGTCTTTCATTGTTGAAGTGTAAATGTTTATACTGCCTTTTTTTGTTTTACTTTCTTTTAATTTTTGAGATATGGTCTGGCTTTGTTGCCTAGACTGGCATTGAATTCTGGGCTTAAGGGATCTTCCAGCCCCAGTCTTCTGGGGAGTTGAGATTATGGTACGCACCACCATGTCCATCTTTGAAATGGATTCCTAAATGGTTATATTTCACTTAGAAGAGCCATGGAGAAGTTGTGA
This sequence comes from Octodon degus, assembly GCF_000260255.1. Classification (NCBI taxonomy): domain Eukaryota; kingdom Metazoa; phylum Chordata; class Mammalia; order Rodentia; family Octodontidae; genus Octodon; species Octodon degus. The sequence goes on along the minus strand of NW_004524620.1, from coordinate 11,483,666 downwards.
TGTATTAAGGGAGAAGTGGGTCTTTGAATATTGTTAACCTACTAAATATACCATGGCTTCAAATACTATTTAGCATATCTTCCCTACCAAACCTGCTTTTATCTTTTTCTTTCTCTAAAATTCTTAAAGTTATTTTCACCATGGACAATATTAAACTTGGCCACTTCTGCTTTCTTTCTGACCCCCCTGCACATAATCTCACCATGGTCGTGTTTTCACTCACTGTGGTGAGGTTCACCTTTACCTCTGGCCTTCCTACTTTATGACTCTTACTGGATCTTATCCAGGTTACTTTCTTGCTGCTAGGTTCTTCTCTCTCCAAACCACCCCTTATGCTGCTGTCATGTACCTTTCTTTTCTTTTTTCTTTCTTTCTTTTTTTTTTTTGTGGAACCGGGGATTGAACTCAGACCCTTGTGCTTGCCAGGGAAGCGCTTATTCTATTGAGCTGTCTCCTCAGCATGTCATGTACCTTTCTAAAGCACACTACTGATTATATCCCTATCCTGCTCAAAAGTTTGTCCAGACTAGTCCCAGCCTCCTTTCCTTTGCTGTTTTTTTTTTTTTCCCTGCCAATTCCTAAACCACAAATAAACTATTTTAGGCTTCACTCCTCACCAAAAAAAAAAATGTAATTATTATAATCACAAATTTGCTTGTATGTTATAAATGTTAAAAGTTAAAAATACATTAATGTGAAAAGGGGAATTAAGTAAAATATTGAAAGAAAATAAATAAAGCTATTCCATAGAAAAATGAAAGCAGATCTTAAGATTTATTTTTCCAGTGTGACTCTTAGTGTTGGAAATTTTCCAGAGAAAAGGGCAAGTTGCAAAAAAACAAAGCAATACAAAATTAAAAAACCACAAATATATAGAATCACCAATTGCATTAGTACTATTTGAAATAATGGGAACATATATTTGTATTCTATGTCAAATGTGTATGAGTTAAAATTGTAGACCTTTTAGTTCTTACGTATTTCTGGGTAGCAGCAACAGTACACATTGTGTAGTTTCACAGTGTCACATGTTAGGACTGCTTTCTGTTTTGCAGTAAATATTTTTTCCAGCATAAAATACTATCAAATGAATGCAAATGAAAAACTTAATAGAAAGATAAAGATAAACAAAAGATACTATCACAGGTTCAGTTTGCCTCTTGTAATTTCAGGACTCTATCAAACAGCAACCAATACAGGGGGAGGACATTTAAGGGAAACTTTCCTACAATTTTATCTATGAAATATTTTAATATTGAAATATGAATGTTGAATTAATCATCATTTTAAGATGTGATCAGTTATTCTACAACACACAGATCATGTAAACTCACTCACAAGAACATGTAAGCCATAAACTAAAATAAATGCATAAGCAAACCTATTCATGCTTTGCCCACACAATCCCGAGAGTAAAACATGGACACTAAAAGAACTGATAGGTAAAGAAAATGTTTTCTGAAGTCCAGGACAAATATAACTGCTGAGATTAAGACAGAAGAAAAGGCTAGCAAAAACAAGAGATTGTTCCTATTTTACAGATTTTTCTCTTGGGCATAATTATAAAATGACATTCAAGTGCAACCAATGAGGTCTCTATTTTTTTCCTCACAAATCCAAAGACATTAGCAAAACCACCTATGTCAGTAATAAAAATAAAAAAGTCTTTGACTTTTTAAATGTTATCATACTGTCACAGTAGAATAAAATTAGCTTGAAAAATGATCTGAAGGCACATGATGCAGTTCATTATGTATAACAGCAACAGCAGCGGTTTCCCTGCGTTCATAAAGGCTGCTCCATTAAATTCACCTCCAGTCAATAATTAGGAGTCCACAAATAAACCTGGGCAATTAAATCAATACTACTAGGCAATTATATTCCAGAGTCCAGGCTCAGTGGCACAAAAAGGCACTATATCAAGCTGCAGTATTAAGAAATCTGATGCCATTTTCAACAGGAATTTTACACTAACTGGACAGAATTAGCACATATCTCAATATGTGTATGTACTTCTATCTATGTTAGCCCTAAAAGCAGGTCATATATTAGCATAACTAGTGAAATTTAGTAAAGATATATATATATATATATAATTTTTATTTAACATTTATTATATATATATATATATAATTTTTTTTCTTTATGGACATAAATGATAATAAATTTTCTAATTAAAGGATATACAAGGTCATATTTACAAGGTGAGCATCTTAAAAAATCATTAAAAGGTTTGTTTTTATCATCTTCAAACTAGAAAAAAACCCCTCAGTCGTGTGCTTCTCTTGGTGCCAAGCCCAAGCTGAGTTCTGGGCACACAGCACAATCCAGAGCCGACTCCACTGTCACAGCACGCTGTCCCTGTAGAAGGCTTTGTCCAGCACCGTGCATCTGCACTCCAGCAACTTTAAGCAAAAGCCTGCCAGTTACCATTTATTACCATTGAAGTGATTTCAAATGTTTCAAAAATATATGTAACTCACATGAATACAGATAACTTATATATAAGTTTTGACTTCACCAAACATAGAAACTGCTGTTTTTATTAATAAGTGTGAGGTAGACAATGTCAGCTTCTGTTTTTAATCTTTACAGAGAAGCATTTATGTCTTCCAAATTCATAGGAAAATTTTGCTACTTTGACAGATGTTTTCATTTTTATTTATTCCAGATCAATTTTGAAGTAAACAATTAGAATGAGCAAAAACTAATGACAAAGTTTTGAAATACATTACATGCTGTCAGTGATGTCAAAACAAAAGCTGGCTATGACTAGAAAAGCAGGGCTCTCACCTGCCAATAAACTGCCCTTGATCACTTACAAGAGGGGCGCATCCCAGCTGACTATCTGTGTATTAAAAAAATACTTGAAAGGGAAGAAAAAGTATCACACAGGTCACAGCAGCAGTCTCAATAGACCCCGCAGGGACTGCAGCTCGCCTTGGCCTTGTCATTCTCTATGCAGCTTTCCACTCAGCCCAGAAAACGTCGATAGGAAAATGTTTGAGGGGCCTCTGGTGGAAATTTTTTCATTCTTTCTGCATTGACAGGATGCCAAATCAATATTTACTTCCCACTAACAAGCTGCTCGAGGTCTCAGTAGAAAATATTGTAGAGAGTGCGGGAAGACACAGTAATAAACAGCTGTCTGGCTGTGAGGAAAACATGAATTGACTGGAAACAGGTCCGCAGTAAAAGGTCACTGAAACCATGAACTCCTCAGGTGTCCACATCAACTGCTGGCTTTAAAGACACATGGTATAGAGCCTCGTCTCCTAAGAGGTCTGAGAGAATGGATCCTTCTGAGTCTGGCAAGCACAGAGGTTGACTCGATAATTTAATTAATGCATTTGCTGAGACCCACGTTGGGTCTTTCCCAAGGTATTTGTTTCATTTGTTAACTCCAAAAGTACAAATGGGGGGTTAACTTTCTTGCTTACCTTTTGGGATAATTTTTTTACCAAAAAATGTAAGTAAATGTTTAGAAAAAGGCATCTATAAAAAAGTAAGGCTTATTTCTTGTTAGGCAGTTTTAATGTGTGAAGCAAAAGTGAGAGAAAATACCTGTCCTTCAAGAAGTCTCCGAATGTATAGCAGCCATTCCTTGTCATTTTCAGCATCTATCTTGGTCTTTTTCATTTCCTAAAAAGAAGAGAATGTTGATGTTGATACACATATATAACGTGGTCATATTATTGATTACTGAATAAACCTAGAGGGACACCAGTGGAATAACTTTAACAAAGAGCTGCCTGTACTGTCAATGTAGAAATATTGAAGTCCATGCTTTTTAATAGTTAATTTGTAAACATTTGCTTACATGCAGAACACAAAGTCATATTTCTGTATTTCACAATAACTTAGGAGTATTTCATTTCTGCTTTCACGGTGGAGCTCAAGACAGACTGAGACGCCAGGCAGCTTCCATATGTGATCAGGACTTGAAATGTGCCCTTCTGAGAACAGAAATGAAGAGGTCTGGCTCTGCGTGGGGGCTGCACGGCACTCCTTATCCTGCTACAAAGTGCAGGGCTGGGCTTAGGGAAGCGCTGGTCTGCAGTGAAGCCTAGCACATATGGTGCGGGCCCGTCCTTCTCAGGTCCTCTCTCCAGGACAACCTCCACTTCACGTGTGTGCAGCGCAGTATCAGTGCTGTGTACTTTGACCTCAGACGGTATCTGCAAGTGGTGCTAATTTTTTACAGAAATGCACTGTATAGTCTGGGATTGTAATGAGAGATACAGACTTGATGGAAAAAAATTAACTTGCCAGTTAGGAGGGGATGCCTTTTTCTAACTTGTCAGCTTAGAAAGGGCACCTTTTAGAATCCTAACAAAGGCAATGGCTCTGCATCCCAGGATATGCACACACATTTGTGTCTAAGAACATGTGTGCACGTGCACACACACACACACACACACACACGTACCTGTATGAGTGCTTTTGCTCTATGTGCTTAGGTTAAAACTCCAGGTAGCATTAGCAGTCTCCATACCAACATTTGGTAAGTTTTTCACTATTAACAAACTGTAATTACTATCTACAATGAAACACAGCTAGTATCTTTGCTAGAGGCAATGTTGCCTCCCACACGTCTCATACTTGATAGTACACTGGACAGCGCTCTTCACTTCACAGTTCAGGATCTGGTAGAAACTGTGGCAAAGCTTCTGAGCACAGAGAGCTGATAGCTCACCGTCCCACTCACCATAGAATGGAGACAGCTGCAGCACAAATTTCTTTGACATCTTTTCAAAGAACTCTTGGCAATTTGAAAGCCTTTGCAAATTGTAGGTTTGCTCTACTCAGAAGATCTTTTAGAAGTTGATGGGAGCCTTGTGGCTGGCCTCATACAAATAAGCATTTATGTTTTTAATTTTACTTGTTCACCGAGCACATTATTTATTGGATGTTCTTAGTGCCATGATCTCTTCAATATTTTCAAATAATACACAATTTTAAAGCTGGGCATGGTGGTACAGACCTACATTCCCAGCACTTAGAGGAGGCTGAGGCAGGAGGATCACTACAAGTTCAAGGAAAACCTGGGCTACATAGTGCATTTAAGACTAGTGTGGGCCACATAGTGAGATCCTAGCTCAAAAAAAAAAAAAAAAGCAACAGCAACAACAAAATCTAGCAGCCATGGTAGCGTTCAGAGGCTTGGAGAATGGGGCTGTGCCTCCTCCACTGCTTCACAGACTCCTGCCCAAGAGGAAGCTCTGCCGTTTTAGGGTGGTGACTGACCCCACGGGTAGTGCTCTATGAAAGCACTGTGACACTACCCAAGACCTCTGCCTACTGCATATGCCTCCCAGAGATAGGAACACTTTGCTCCATTTAGAACAATAAATGTGTTTTGCAACAATATATTTTCAAAACAGGCATGTTGACTGCTTAGACAGTCAAGCCAATAAATTTGCTGCTAAGAAAAACAAAAAGAAAAACCAGGTAGAGTATACAGCTCTCCGGTAGTGCCAGCCTACCATGGGTGAGATCTGGGTTCTATCCCCAGTCCCCCCCAAAACAAGCAAAAACCAAAATGAAACATTATATGAAATCTCACATATGAGATACAGTTTAACTAAATCCATTCAAACTGACTTAATTTAAAATACTAGCTTAGAAGATATATAATGTAATTAAATTAAAGAAAATGGAGTAAACAGGAAAAGGATAACTGGTCAAAATGACAAGGTATTCAAAAATATATAGTCTGGATTGTTTCTTTTCTTTCTCTTTCTTTCTTTCCCTTTTCTTCTTTGATACAAGGCTCACTACTCAGCTCAGGCTCCTAGTGATCCTCCTGTCTCAGCCTCTCCACTATTGAAATAACAGGTGAGCACCATCACTCCCAGGTTCTGGTCAGCACAGCTCACCTGGGGTTCTCGGAGTGGCACGGCACGGGGTATGGAGGGACTGAGCTCAGGACCTTGCATTTGCCAGGCAGGTGCTTACGCCACTGAGCTATCTCCCCAGCCTGTTCTGGGTGATTTCTATATTACACAGTTAAGTTTCTCTAAAGGTTTTCTGAGGTGGTTATTATTTGATGTATATAGTTGCCACATTAATCTCACCTTGATGAATGTAATCTAAATGATGAAATCCTATGAATTATAAAACAAAATATGTGATATATAATAAGCCCTCATTATATAATGAATATTTAAATGGTCTTACCACTTCATCTTCCGTATCCAATATTTCCTCTAGATCTGATCGTGAAATGTTCAGGATAGAAGCTGCCAAGCTCTGGGCTTTATGGGTTGAGGTTTTACAAGCTTCTCTGTTTTTCTGCATTTTTTTAAGCTCTCTGATTTTTTGCCTTATCACATGGACATCGTTTTGTAACTCTCGGACCAAAGCCTGAAACATTGGAAAGAACATGGGCTTGTGTGGAAGTCATAATGAAGACAGAGCACTCCCATCATAAAAATGTAAAAACAGTAGCAAATCATTTTTATTCGGGTTATTCTGATTTTATTTCATTTAGAACATAATGGGCTACTCTTTACTTGTTGGTTTATAGTAAACATTGTTTTAAATCACCTCTTAACCAACGTGGCGGACTAACCAAGGATCGAAGTCTTTCAGATATGCTAACTGTCACGTTGTGTGTCTGCGTGTGGCTACTTTAGTGTTGACAAGGCACAGCTACTTCCACTAGTGCACCTGACTTCAAAAGGTAGTTCTATTTATCCCTACATGTGTATAAGTTAGTTGTAATAGGTTTTTACATAATTTAACTGATAGAAGACAACTGAAGGAAAGCTTATTTTTATTTTATTAAAACTGAATTAGAAATGCTTCGGAAGGACTTGAGAAAGACAAGTTAGGTAAATTAAAATTATGCTAAGCAAGATACTAACAATGGGTTGGAAACATAACACGAAGGCTGGAATAGCCACCCCAAAGTCTTCAAATTCCCTTTTGAGGAAAAATGCCTCCCTATAACACTTCCACATGTACATTAGAAGAAGGTGGTTTTTTCTCCTTTTTGCTTTCAAAAATGTATTTTGTCAGCAAAAATATTCCGTTCATTAATCACATGCTGAGTCAGAATTTCTCAAAATTATTATGACACTAGCAAGCTATAAACACAGAAAATACTCAGGAAAGAGACCCCTCAGTCTAACAAAGCAGGGATCCAGGTTCTTTGACCAGCTGACGGGGTGCTGCTGCTGCGCGGACCACAGCAGTGCTGTTTGCAGCAGCGACCACGGGCCGCCGGCACTGTGTCAGGCTCCAGTGCGTAAGCACCTACTAGACGTTTCGCACACGTTTTCCTTACTCCCGGTAACTCTTATCTTAATTTTAGGATATTAGCATAAGTGTGTAGTATGTAATGATTACATGCCTTGTGGGAAGCTGGTATGTGTACACAATACATCTTACTTCCTTACTCTGGACGGACAGAGTTCTGTGTCTCAATGCATGGTTTATGAGTTGTTAGAAAGGTAGGGTATGTGGACTGTTTCAGTCTTACAAGCTCAAGTAATGCTGCAATAAAAATGGTGCTCATGATCAATTTTGCTTCTCTAGGATACACTGCTAGAAGTGAAAATGCTATTCCAAAGGGTGTATAAAACTTAAAGAGCCAGCCAGATAGCTCAGCAGACTAAAGCGCCTGCTTAGGCGGAGTGCAGCAACCGGGATTCCATCCCCAGCTCGCTGTGCCAGCCTCGCCCCTGAGGCTCGCTGAGAGGGTGACTGAGACTGGGTGTGGTGGCACACTTGGGAGGCTGAGAACAGAAGAGTCAGTTACGAGTCCAATCTATGTAGTGAGACCCTGTCCTAAATACATTTTCTTAAAAAAATACTTAAATTTTAAATTTAAATTATTTTAAATTTTTTTACCACTACCCCTCCCCCCATGCTACTATTTTTACCTCCAAAAAGAGCTATGAAAATGCCATCTCTCTTAACCATTAACAAAATACCAATCTAGAATCTTAACATATTTTGTCTGGTTTTCACTATACTTTAAATTTTTATTTCTCTTATTCTAAATGAAGTTGAGAATCATTCACATTGTGTGGATGAAGCAAGTAGAAGCTGATTTTCCCTGCTATGTTCAGGTTTTATATTTCAGTATCAAGTATAACTCATCTTTCTTCCAGTGATTTCATTAGTGGTTAGAGAAGTTTCTGGGATTCTTGTTCTGTTCTATTCTTTTTATTCATAGGGCTGGCCAAATAGCTCGGTGGATGAAAGCATCTGCAAGCAGGCGCAGGGGCCAGGGCTTCAATCCCTGGGCCTACCATGCTGCCTCCACCCCCGGGGTGTGCTGAGATGGCATCTGAGACTGGGTGTGGCGAACCTGTAATCCCAGCTCTTGGGAGGGTACAAACAGGCAGATCACCATGAGTCTGATCTAGTAGTGAGACTCCAAACACCCTGTAGACCTTTCCCTAAAAAAATACAACAATAAATAAATATTCTCTTTATTCATAAAGCTTTACATTTTAATTAGTGAGGCTGAGTAACAGATTTTAACATCTTTTAGGACTCCTATTACTCTTATTTTTGCTTATTTTCTTATGACACTCAGCTTGTCTTGACTGATCTGTCACTCTATTTTACAGACAATTTTATTTGAATCCTGTTTTAGATTATTTATTTGAATTATTTTAATATTTTTATTACGCTGGGCTGGGGAGATCGCTTGGCGGTGTAGGAGCCTGCCTTGCAAGCACAAAGACTGGGGTTCAGTCCCTGGTACTGCATGCCATTCAGGCCCCAGAACCCTGGGCCAGCCCTGGGGGCCTTGAAACCACACAGGGTGGTGCACGCCTGTAATCCCAGCACTGGGGAAGCTTAGACTGAAGAGTCACTAGGAGGCTGAACTTCGTGGAAAGACCTTGTACCAAATAAATAAATAAAAGATGAAAAGAAAAATTTAAATGCTGAGTTTTCCTAATCAAAGAACACAATATTCCTTTACATTTGTTTAAGTCTTTACTTTGTTTCTAAAGATCATTTTTATGAAAAGGATGATACCAACGTGTATCAAATCTTCACAACATGCCCATATTTATTTTTAAATCATTCTTATTTTGGTACAGGGTCTTACTATGCAGCTCAGACTCATAGTGGTCCTCCTGTCTCAGCCTTCCCCATACAGGGATTACAGGCGTGCATCATGCTGGGCTTCGGTGGCCACACAGGCATGTCCAGGGTTCCAGGGAAGGCAAGGCACATGGTACCAGGGATCAAACTTGGGTCCTTGTGCTTGCCAGGCAGGTGCTTAGATGCTGAGCTATCTCTACAGCCCCAACATATCCTTTATTAAAGGACCCTCTTTACAAATTTAGTTTAACCCAGGCATTTTATTTTTTATTTTTATTTTTTTCTGTATTTAGGACAAGGTCTATAAGGTCTCACTGTGTAGATCAGACTCTTAGTGATTCTCCTGTTTTCAGCCTCCCAAGCACTGGGAGTACAAGTGTGCGGCACCACCCCCAGTCTCAATCACTATCTCAGTTTGCCTCACGGATGGGGCCGACACAGCACGCCAGGGATTGAACCCCAGCCACTGTGCTCGGCCAAGCGGGTGCTTTAGTCCGCTGAGCTATCAGGCCGGTGCTAGGCATTTTATTTTATTTCATTTGGCCACTGATTAGAGCTTTTATATACAAATACTTTTAACACATATTTAGCTTACTAAATTTTCTTTTCTATAGTTTTTAAATTGTTGTCCTTAGTTTTTACAACTTTAATTGTATCTACAAAGTCTGATGATTTTATCTTTCATTTTCCCGTGTTTATACTTGTGGTTACTTTCTATCTTCCTAGTTCACTGGTTAAGTTTCCCCTGAATAATTTTAAATAGTAATAGTGATGAAAATACATACCTTATTCTTCACTTTAATTGGACTTTATTTCCTAGGAACTACTGTATTAGGTCTGAGCTGAGATAGTCACATTTTAAGGAAGTATTTATGTTTTATGCCTGTTTCTAAGACAAATGGACCCTAAATTGGCTTTAGTTTATCCTAGCATTCATATAGTTTACCATATTATTTTTATTACAGATTTTTCATCATTATTAATAACCTTTTTAATATTTATTCTTGCAATTTTTAATAACTTCCATTTTGTTATGGTGTATCATTTTTTGAGGCATTGCTGGAAAAATTTTGGAAGATATCTCTTCCTTCCCATATTCTACATTATATACATATGTATATATATTATATATGAAAACTAATGAATTAATACAGCAATTGTTTTCTTCAAATGAAAAAAGCAATAAAGG